>NC_090739.1:18244750-18254750 GCF_036898095.1 Palaemon carinicauda
ACTTCCTAAAAAATAAAAAAAAAACTCAAGTTAAAAACTTCTCAAAAAAAAAAAAAAAAAAAAACCTCCAAATATTTACCTAATATTAGTAGATTTATTTATTGGCAAGGGTAAAGGGGTTTCTTTCTTAATATGTGAACTTTCTATTTGAAGCTTCGTAGAATATGGATAAACGAAAGGTAAAAATTGCTAAAAATTTTAAAAGCTCCAAATATTTACCCTATATTAATAGATTTTTTTTTATTGAAAAGAGTAAAAGTTTTCCTTTATTGATATCTGAACTTTATCTAAAACTCCGTGGAAAATGTTTTCAATAGGCAATAACCTTTTTCATAATCTTGGAAGTCTTCATTTCAGAAAATTAGCTGTAAGTGCCTCTCCTGTCAATAATTTATATGTTTATTTAGTATCACCATTTCTTTTCTGTGTTCACATATCCCAGTATCATTGACCAAGACCCTAAGAAATTTTCTGCAATAAGTACCTAAGAACTTTCTGGCAAAAGCATTAGATGATTATCATTCAGATTTGACCGAGTAGAAAGTGAAGCTTGCTTATTACTATTATTATTATTATTATTATTATTATTATTATTATTAATTCTGGTCTTCCGCTATGAAGCATGATGCTGCTGTCTTTTTAAGTTATTCATCATCCTTTGACAGAAGATATTTTATTATACCAGAAAATATCGGAAATATTACTACTTCACTGGGATTACAAGGATAGTTCCTTTTATCATTGGGGATCCAAGAGTGAATTATCTGTTACTCAACTAATGTATTGCTCGTCCTGAGATTAAAGTTCCAAGCTTCCGGATTAATTTACAAATATTTTCAGATTTATTAGAAAATGCACTACCCTTATTGTTTCCTGTTTATTTTATATATTTTTTTTACATCCTACAGTGGTCATCCGAATATCCTTTAGGCGTAAAGACATATGGGTTGAAAAGGTACTCTCCTTGATTAGCCTCTTTGCTACTAAGACATTTCAAGCCGGTTATCAGTTCTTGATTATCTTTCGAAAGGTTTATGGAGAAAAATAAGAAAAAAAGATCGTTAGAATTACAAGAGGTAGAATTATCAACTAGAGTAGTATTGACTTTTACCTTTGCTTTAATAGAGTCCCCCAATATTTAGTTCTTTTTTACCTTGTGTATTTCTATATTGTTTGTCTGTTAGGTTGTTATTTGGATTGCATGAAAACTAAGAGCTTATTACCACATTGCTTTTGAACACACTCACTGTTCCAGTGAATATATAGTGTTGATCGGAGTTCGGACCATTCTGAATTATTTTTACCTCTTTATTCATTATTGAAATTAGATGTGTATGTAAAGAAAATGACGGGGTTTGTTGCTTGTGATAGGGTAAGGGTAAATGGGAGTTACAAGGATGAAGTGGGTAACGATTATTCTCTAGCATTCTCTTAATTTTTTCTTTTCATTTGAAGATTCACCGCTATTACATAACATTCACTTGAAGTTATTGCTTTTTTCTTTTAAAATATACATTGAATCTTTGCTGTTGTACCATACCAAAGTACATATGATTCCTGCTGTATGCTGTGACGGCCGAGAGAAAGGTTATGACTCAAAGGCAGGATGCAATCAACTGAGTGACTTTATTAAAGAGCACTCTTTTATATACAAAACCTCAAGGCAACAGGAATTTTCATGTTCGAGAAACAGACAATGTTAGAGAGGAAACACGCAGACATGTTTATTCGGGTTCTTTTTAGTGGGAGGGAAGAGCGCAGATACAAGCATAATATATACAAAATAATTTATGTACGATCGTGTGACACACGGTTGGTACAATGCATTAGGAAGGCTTAATATTTTATTGATCAAGGTCTACAGCCCTTGCTGATGATGAATAGGTAAGGTATAGCGTGAAGGTTATATTAATAGCTATACTTGTTTTGTAAGTAACAACTAGGTTAGGTTTGGCTTGGCATGTACTGGATTTGTACATGCGTAGATAATTATTCTCAGCGGTAAACTGTTCAGAGAAAGTCTGCACATTGGCAAACCGTCTCAGGTATTAGGTTACCATCTAGATTTTCTCCTTCTAGTTTTGTGTATCATAAACAAGTATTTGTTAGATGCTGTGATTATAGCAGTTTACCTTTTTTTTTTAAACTGTATTTATCTTATTTCCCTTATCTTATTCTATCTCAATTCATCCCAATTTCTATAAAATTTCAAAATCATTCAGTTTACTAGTAACCGAGTTTCATCAATTATCCGATATCCATGAAGATGGTGTAGAAGTCATAATATAAACTTCCCTAAGTCTGCCAATAATAGTGTTTTAATATATATACATAACTGAAGAAGCCTCTTGTAATTTAGTCACGTGTCAAGTAGATGGTTGCTCTGGGAACTATACATAGATTTGTGCTCTGACATCAGAGATTTTTGAGAAATCAGTGACAAAATCGAATTTTATGGCCTGGATGTACCAAAAAACGAATATTAGTGGGATACACTGGAAATCCAAAGATACTGATACAAAATAAAAAAAAATAGAAATATTATAATATTGAAAGTAAATCAGATCATTTCAGTTTTGTAAACTCGAAAATGACCGTTACATAGATTTTGAGCTGCCGTGGCAATGAAGTTTGTCTGCAGCTTTAATAATTTTTTTGTTTTGTTTACCCAACAATTAACTATTTCCTGGCAAAAAAACATGTCATTAAAGTTTGCATTTTTTTGCAGTAAGTCAAACGAGTTTTTAATTGGTTTGGATAAATGTTTAATTGTGTTCGAAAAGGAAAAATAATGTTTATCATTAGTTGAATATCACAGTAAAAAGTTTTTGCAAAGGTTACGACGATGCAGCATGGCACACAAATGGCATATTTTATCTTGGCTGAAAATGACGTATGAAAGTAAGTTTACAGAAAGGCCATAATTTTTTTATAGGGTTTGTATTGCACTAGATTATAATTAGGTAAACCTTTACACACTTACACACACACACACACACATATATATATATATATATATATATATAATATATATATATATAATATATATATATATATATATATATATATATATATAATATATATATATATATATATATATATATATATATATATATATATATATATATGTGTGTGTGTGTGTGTGTGTGTGCGTGTGTGTGTATGTTTGTGTCTGTTTGAGGTTGAGTGGATTGACTGGTTAATGAAATGTCTTTTATAGTTGAAAAGCCTTGCAAGACTTGAGAATTAGTCTTCGATTAATACTTCTGAAAGCGATGAAACAAATGTCCTATATCTCAAGTGTAAAGCGCAGTAATTAGCCAATTACTTTTCGCTTGCATATAACACCGCCATTCATTAATTTCTTAATCACTGCATATCTAACTGAATAACATTCTAAATTTTCTGCAATATATTATTTAAATAGTTTTTGTTCATGCTATTTCCATGCTGTTTGTAGACGCTATCCCTCTTAATGATCATGATATTGCCGTCAGTACGCCTCCCGCAAGGCATTGTAGGCATTACTTAACGGCCTCTCGAAGTCCCTTCGACGTCCCGCTCCCTTTCTTTGCTGTACATCAGATTTTAAATTATACTTCAAAATGCAACCAGTTTTCTTCCCCACTAAGAACCTATGCCCTGAATGGCCTCCAAGTTCCCAGCGCAGGGCTATAGGCTATTCCAAGATAGTCTTCAGTATCCCAAACGTGAGTCGTTACACCGTCCATTCGGCTACTTGTTGCACACACTTTTTAGCCTTCTACTTACCTTCGTTGTTATTAAATTTCTTTTATTTTTATTCCCAGCTTCTTTTCTATCATGGGGAAACTGTTTGGTTTTCCCCCTAATTGCACCACAGAGATGAACAATTTCCCTTACCCTGTCATTAGGGATCATATGGTCCACTTACTCAAATCAAAGTTAATATATCACTGTGACGTATTTCCTTAGAGTCGTGAAATCCTTTGATTATTATTAGGTCGTCGCTTTTAAGACACACTAGTACTCTAAGAGGTTTAATCTACTTTAATTACTTTACTTGACAACTCTTTAAATGGTTATGACCTCGTAGGGGGTAGTGCCATCAGTGCACGTTAGGAGTTGCACTTTTCATCAATGCTCAAGGTTCTGTGCAGCGTCCGGTCGGCCCCTAGCTGCATTCAACTTTACCTCCGTTGAAGCTCTCTTTCTTTCATTTCACTCATTTTGCATTCCAACCTCTTAAAATTTTAATTTTCTTTTCAGTGTAACTGGGTTTTCTCGTGTTTTGCACGTTAGTGACAAATAACATTTTCAGTCCCCGCGCCTGGCCTCGTGCAATTTCATGATTCCAAACGATTAAAAAAACTTCGAATTGTAATTTCATCATTTAAAGGAGACTTATACTGTATGTATATAAACATATAACCATCTAACTCCTTATGCAATCACATTCATTGAAGATGAAACAATAAAAACAAAATTATATGAATGAATAACGCATAGGCTATATTCAATTTTAAGAAAATTCCCGCAAAGCGAACAAAACTTGAAATGCTCAACAAAGAAGTCCGAGAACACTTTAAAAAACTTGTCGCTAAATCTAACTCTCCCCTCGGGAGCAAAGAAGCGTGGAATCACCCACCTGTTGGAAAGAGATGATGGAAATGCCTGAGAAAAATTGGCAATTAAGACTGGGAAGAAAAGAACACAGATTCTGTAAATAGGAAGAACATAAATTCTGTAAATAGGAAGAACACAATCTGTGAATGGGAAGAACACAGATTTTGTAAATGGGAAGAACACAGATTCTGTGAATAGGAAGAACTCAGATTCTGTAAATAGTAAGAACACATATTCTGTAACTGGGAAGAACACACAATCTGTGAATGGGAAGAACAGATTCTGTAAATGGGAAGAACACAGAATTTGTGAATGGGAAGAACACAGAATCTGTAAATGGGAAGAACACAGATTTTGTAAATAGCAAGAACACAGACTCTGTATATGGGAAGAACACAATCTGTGACTGGGAAGAACAGATTCTGTAAATGGGAAGATCACAGATTCTTTATATGGGAAGAACTCACAATCTGTGAATGGAAAGAACAGATTCTGTTAATGGGAAGAACACAGATTCTGTTAATGGGAAGAACACAGATTCTGCAAATAGGCAGAACACATATTTTGTTGATGAGAAGAACACAGATTCTGTAAATATGAAGAACACAGATTCTTTTTATGGGAAGAACACACAATCTGTGAAAGGGTAGAACAGATTCTGTAAATGGAAAGAGCACAGATTCTGTAAATAGGAAGAACACAGATTCTGTAAATAGGAAGAATACAGATTCTTTATATGGGAATGGCACACAATTTGTGAATGGGAAGAACACAGATTCTGTTAATGGGAAGAACACAGATTCTGTAAATGGAAAGAATACGGATTCTGTAAAAAATAAAATGAATGCAAATTCTGTAAATAGGAGGAACACAATCTGTGAATGGGAAGAACACAGATTCTGTAAATGGGAAGAACACAGATTCTGTGAATAGGAAGAACTCAAATTCTGTAAATAGGAAGAACACAGGTTCTGTAAATTGGAAGAACACAGATTCTGTAAATAGGAAGAACACAGATTCTTTATATGGGAAGAATTCACAATTTGTGAATGTGAAGAACACAGATTCTGTAAATAGGAAGAACACAGATTCTGTTAATGGGAAGAACACAGATTCTGTTAATGGGAAGAACACAGATTATTTATATGGGAAGAACACAGATTCTTTATATGGGAAGAACACACAATCTTTGAATGGGTAGAACAGATTCTGTAAATGGGAAGAACACAGATTCTGTAAATTGGAAGAACACAGATTCTGTAAATAGGAAGAACACAGATTCTTTATATGGGAAGAATTCACAATTTGTGAATGTGAAGAACACAGATTCTGTAAATAGGAAGAACACAGATTCTGTTAATGGGAAGAACACAGATTCTGTGAATAGGAAGAACACAGATTATTTATATGGGAAGAACACAGATTCTTTATATGGGAAGAACACACAATCTTTGAATGGGTAGAACAGATTCTGTAAATGGGAAGAACACAGAATCTGTAAATTGGAAGAACACAGATTCTGTAAATTGGAAGAACACAGATTCTGTAAATAGGAAGAACACAGATTATTTATATGGGAAGAACACAGATTCTTTATATGGGAAGAACACACAATCTTTGAATGGGTAGAACAGATTCTGTAAATGGGAAGAACACAGAATCTGTAAATTGGAAGAACAGATTCTGTAAATGGGAAGAACACAGAATCTGTAAATTGGAAGAACACAGATTCTGTAAATTGGAAGAACACAGATTCTGTAAATAGGAAGAACACAGATTATTTATATGGGAAGAACACAGATTCTTTATATGGGAAGAACACACAATCTTTGAATGGGTAGAACAGATTCTGTAAATGGGAAGAACACAGATTCTGTAAATTGGAAGAACACAGATTCTGTAAATAGGAAGAACACAGATTCTTTATATGGGAAGAATTCACAATTTGTGAATGTGAAGAACACAGATTCTGTAAATAGGAAGAACACAGATTCTGTGAATGGGAAGAACACAGATTATTTATATGGGAAGAACACAGATTCTTTATATGGGAAGAACACACAATCTTTGAATGGGTAGAACAGATTCTGTAAATGGGAAGAACACAGAATCTGTAAATAGGAAGAACACAGATTCTTTATATGGGAATGACACAGAATTTGTGAATGGGAAGAACAGATTCTGTAAATGGGAAGAATACGGATTCTGTAAATAAGAAGAACTCAGATTCTCTAAATAGGAAGAACACAGAGTCTGGAAATAGGAAGAACACAATCTGTGAATGGGAAGAACACAGATTCTGTAAATGGGAAGAACACAGATTTTGTAAATGGGAAAAACGCAGATTCTGTGAATAGGAAGAACTAAGATTCTGTAAATAGGAAGAACACAGATTCTGTAAATAGGAAGAACACAGTCTGTGAATGGGGAGAACACAGATTCTGTAAATAGGAAGAACACACAGTCTGTGAATGGGGAGAACACAGAATCTGTAAATGGGAAGAACACAGATTCTGTAAATAGGAAGAACATGGGTTCTGTAAATGGGAAGAACACAGAATCTGTGAATGGGAAGAACACAGTCTGTAAATGGGAAGAACACGGGTTCATTACAGATTCTAGAACACTACGTTAGCAAAGGTAGTAAGAAAAAAATAAATAACTTTACTGAGATATGATATTCTAAATACGTATATTTAGCAATTAATTTGTTGCAAGACTTCTACAAGAATCCCATAATTCGAAAAAAAAATAGACAGGAGATTAATTTTATGTTTTTCAAACAGGCTAATCGAGAATCCATCCTTTTGAATAATATTATTCATATAAGGAGATTACATTAGATTACTGAAACGTTAAATATAAAAGTACATCTTCATCTCGAATACATTGCTGCTATTATATTTCCTTTCCAATTTTCCCAAAGAATTATAAAAGACGAAGAACCAAATGTTTGTTTCGGAAAAAAATAGAGAAACGTTTTCTGAAAGTTTTTCCTATAACTTTGATATCGAATTCAAAACACACACACATACATACACACACATACATACACACACACGCATATAATATATATATATATATATATATACGCATACATACATGCATACATACATACATATATATATATATATATATATATACACGCACAAAATATATACCGTTCGCCAGTTCCATGGATAGTTTTCGAAAAGGTCTGTAGAATACATTGGCCTCCTACCCAGCAATCCCCTTCGCTGTAAACGGATCCCAGTGTCTGTTGTGGCAAGAAAAAAAAAAAGAAAAAAAAACACTTCTCGAAAAGTTAACTTAGATACTGGATACTTTTAATTCCCTGAAGAGCTATTAAAGTTGTATGGTGACATATATATATATATATATATATATATATCAGTATATACACATACATAAATACACACACACACACACACATATATATATATATCTATATATATATATATATATATATATATATATACTGTTTAGGAGTAAATTCATAGAACGGTATTTTCTGGAGAGAAAGGGATTATCTGGAAAAACATTTCTCTTTTATACTCTGGTCACGTAGTTATTTAAAGAGTGGCAATTACCATATTTTCGTGGTTGAAAATCTTAAGTATTGTTTTGTCCCCTTGGCCTAATTATACCTATTTATGATAACTTTTTTTTTCTGAAGAACATTAACTCAGGTGCACTGACGTCTCCTTTCCTTTCAATGAAGTGTATCAGAATTAATGAAGCTATCTGTACCACAACAGATAGTGCTTTTGTTCGATACAAGAAGCACCAGGGATTTCAGATTGAGTAGTAAATCTGAGAACATCCGTTTTTCAAATATAAGTTACTTTCTTGTGATGAGGGAATTTGGGAATTTTAAGCTGATTATGTGATGTTCTGCTTTATGGGACATGACAAAAACTTTGTTATAGTTCGCATCAAACATTTTCACAAAGGTCCCAGATATTCATTTTCTAGTAAAGCAAAACTAGTCGCGTAAAGCTTTGTATGTATTTCAGCAACCTTTGTTAATAGTTAGCAATTAATTAACATTGTTTTAATGAAGAGAATGTCAGGACAGCACTCTTGATTAAAAAAGTAAGAAATAATATGCACATAATGAAGGAATTGATTATTATCGCTATAGTCTTACAAACAAATTGATGGTGTATGATAAACGTTGTATGGTCTTTTTTTTTATGAAAACCATTTCATGCTTATTATTTTTTTTTCTAAGCACCTAAGAAACTCCAGTTTTCAAATACAGGGAAAGAAATTGTTACACGTGAGACGCGGGAATTTCCTTTAGAGTTAAATAACATTGATTGCAAAATATTTGTTAAGAACTATATTTTCACTCTCATTGATGTTGTAGCCATACGAGTTCTTAGCAGTCGCTTTTTGCAATTCAGAGGTCGTGTTCCTTACCTTTTCCGTGATGTATTTTATTAGGAAAATAAACATATATGAATAATGTCAGTTTTTAAAACTCATGGAATTCTATATATATATATATGTATATATATATATATATATATATATATATATATATCTATGTATGTATATCTTATATCAATTATATTTTATCGCGCCGATGTCTTATATCAACCATATCTTTCTTATCGTGCCATTGTCTATATCAATCATATCTTATCTTATCGTGCCAATGTCGAACCCACATTAGGGCGTTATTGTTTGTTTCTCAAAGGTGTTCTACATGCATATAAATGATACAAATATATACATTTGTATATATGGATTGGTAATAGGAAATTAGCTGACCTAGAGTATGCAGATGACGCTGTCCTTATTAGCAGAACAGCACAGGATTTGATGAGAACGGAATATGCAATGGAAGATGAAATATCATTGGAAAGAGAAAGGTTTAATCAGGTAGAATCATTTGAATGTTTAGAATTGGAGTTTGATGAAAGATTGAAAAAAGCAAATCAGCAAATGGCTTGGTTAAGTGAAATTTTGGAAATGATATGGCATGAAATTGCACATAAAAATCAGGCTATATATCAGTTTATTGAGATCGGTGATACTTTATGGACATAGTACTGATATGGCAATGAAACAATCAACAGATTTAAATTTAGTTGATCTGAGAATAAAGCCCCCAGGAGAATATTGGGAATTGAATGATAGGACAGGATTGGAAATGAAACTGTGAGAGATTACCCGATTGCTTTATGTGGATGAGATCAAGGTGAGGGGTAGTTGGAGAAGGTTAGGGGATGCACATCGCATTCCCCAAGGGAGATTAGTTCACCAAACATTTAACTGGGCTCCACAAGGTACTAAAAGAGTTGGAAGACCCAAGCCCACACGGCTGAGGACTATGAAGTGTGAAGCCGGAGTGGATGAAAAGGAAACGTGACACTTGATGAGCATA
>NC_090739.1:18259750-18282250 GCF_036898095.1 Palaemon carinicauda
GATGGTGTGGGCATGTGTTATGATGGATGGTGGGAAGGTAGTGAGGAGGCCTTGGGAGGAACCTATAAGGGGGATAAGATTAAGAGGGAGGTGGAGAATTAGATGGCGAGATAAGATGAAGGATGATATGGAGAAAAGAGCTTAGGTAGAAGAGGATGCATTTGATCGAAGGCATTGGAGAGGGCACATCAGGCAACCGACCCCTTAATGTAGGTTTAACGGTGGGGAAGGAGATGATCATCTTGCTAAGATTACTACCCTTGTTTTTATTCATGCTGTAATGTTTAGAATATATGAAAAATATTCTTATAGATTTGATATTTAATCAATATGCTTTATTATTCCTTTATCACATATCACGAACTGCTTTGCTTGTAACGCCCACTCTTTCATAATCAGCCCTTCATGCAAAATTCAGTGCTGGTTATTTTGTTTCTCACATTCATATTAAGGAAATTATAGAAATTAGACAAAGTTTTATTTTCTGAATCTCAACAAGGGAGAGAATATTCCTGTACTTTTTTGTTTGGAGGTGGGGTGGCGTTGAGCGTTTGACTGATAATAATGTCTTGAGGCCATGTGAAAAATATTCTTCAAGTAGTTTTAAAAGAATGCTCTATTAAACTCATAATTTTTCTTATTTTATGTCCTGATATTTGCTTTTCATTATTTGTTTAAAACACAGAGGGAAGTTCTTCATCGACTTCACATATCTTAAAGTACGGTACTACAATTTCTTTGATATTGCTTTCCACTACTACATTTTTGTTTAATCGCTTCAAATAGCTGTAGTTATAATAATGCTAACTTATATTTTACTTAATTTTTACTAAATTATGTAACTAGATTTATTTACTCTGCCGTGTCATTTATTATAATGGAATGTCATATTAGTTAGATTTCTTGATGAACGAAGAAATGTAATTAAGTTTCTGAATTAAAAAAAAAACGAAATAATTTCATAATGAAATTAAATGAAATTCAATTAGTTTTACACTATTTTTTATCGAAACTGACGCCTTTTAAATGTACAAATTAAATTAAAAATGTTTTCCTAAAACCAACTGGAATTAATCAAATATAATTTTTCATTGTCTTTGTTTATATGGAAACTTCGGGCTTGGTTATAAACTGGTAAATTGTTTGCCAAACTTTTCAGAAATGATTTAGAACTTAGTAATGTGATGTGAGGAGAGCTTTTGCGATAGATCCTTTTTTTTTTTTTTTTTTTTTTTTTTTTTTTTTTTTTTTTTTAAATCGGTCTCGACAAACGCGAATACGCATGAAATCCCTCTATGAAATGTTCCCTGCCTAATTTCATTGCTCTGGATATAGTTTTGAATAGACGTCGCGTTTTTCTTCGACAGCCGCTGAAATTGATAAAGAAAACGTTTTCAGCTCTTTATTATATCCACGTTTTCCGAGATACTTTGAAATGTGTCATTTGTATGATTTTCAGGGTATGCAATGTATGTTCCTCTGTACGCTTCATGTATCAAAGTCTTAAGAGAAATGAGCTTTATGGATTAAAGTTTTAAGAGATATGTGCTTTATGGATTAAAGTTTTAAGAGATATGTCCTTTATGGATTAAAGTTTTAAGAGATATGTGCTTTATGGATTAAAGTTTTAAGAGAAATGGGCTTTATGGATTAAAGTTTAAAGAGAAATGAGCTTTATGGATTAAAGTTTTAAGAGAAATGGGCTTTATGGATTAAAATCTTAAGAGACATGTGCTTTAGGGATTAAAATCTTAAGAGATGTGTGCTTTATGGATTAAAATCTTAAGAGATTTGGGCTTTGGATTAAAATCTTAAGAGATATGGCCTTTATGGATTAAAATCACAAGAGATATGGGCTTTATAGATTAAAATCTTGAGATATGTGCTTTATGGATTAAAATCTCAAGAGATATGTGCTTTATAGATCAAAGTCCAGAAAGATATACGCTTTAAGATGAAAGTCTTTAGAGGTATACGCTTCATGGTCTAAGTCTTGTGAGATATAAAGTACGCTTTGTGGATCAAAGTCTCCAGAGATATAGTTTATGGATCATGGTCTTAGAGATACAATATACACTCTAGGAATCAAACTTTTAAATTTCTATAAAATTTATAATTAATGTTAATGATTAGCTTCATATTACAATTTCTTGAATGGTTTTACTTACAGGATGCACACACACACACACTATATATATATATATATGTATATATATATATATATATATATATAAATATATAAATATATGTATATATATAAATATATATATATATATATATATATATATACACACACACACACACACAAACTTACATATACACATTATATGTATGACCAGATCGCTTTGCAGTGGACAATTAGTATATAGAGATTGTCTTTTGAATCATGCTAAGATATTTATCTTTTTCAAGTAATTTGGTTAAGATGCTTAAAAAATTTTATTTTATGAAATTGTAAGTAGGTTTTACGTATATCCTCACTCTGCTTAATATGAAAGGTCTCCCATTTAAGTTCATTTTCGATAAATGGAGTGACAGGAAGCAATTCGATATTGATTATTATTATTGATTATTGAAATTGGTTGATACGGTTGATAGTTTCAAATTTCGGGTGGTTCGAGAGATTTTATTTGGTATGTCACTTATATATTACTATTTTTCTTTCCTGTAAATTTCAAGACTTTTTTTTTTTTATCGATAAACTATTTGGAAACATGCCGTGGAAATAAGATTTTGTTTCCACAACAGTCATTAAGTCGTGTTGCCTAACGATAATATAATAACTCTCGCTTAGATATTTGTAATAACAATTTGTATTTTTTTCCAAAGATTTAGTCACAAAAAGGTAACTCTTTTATCTATGAAGCTATGATGAAAATTGACCTATAATTGTTATATAAGTTATTTGAACTTTATTTTTTATCAATATATAAGTTTTTATTGATGTTAGTTTAAACATGTACTTTTTCTGCTATTTCCAATGATAAATTGCAATTTAGTTTAGACATCAATACGGAACTAATGTGCACCATGCTAATATACGTACGAATATCTCATTTCTTTTGTTCCGAGAGTCATATTCCCCTTTTCAAAAGATAAAAAAAAAAATCATGACCTATAATAATAATTGGGAAGGATAGAATATGTATGAAAATCAAACAATATTTTTGTATTCGTAACCCAAGTTTTTAGTTATGATTTTGTAAACATCATTTTCTATTTGTTAGTAATGGAAAATATAGTACGGGATATGAAACGGAATCGGATATTCATATAGTGTGGAAAACAACATTAATTATACCCAATTACTACACAACCAAAACTGACATATATAGTGATAGAAGTTGTAGTGGATTACGAATTTTGCAATCACTGCAATAATTAAAAACAAAAAAGATAACATGATTGTGTCATTACCATAAACATACACATAATTTTACACGTGCTGACTGATAAGCATATATGAATTTATATATATGAATGTAAATCTTTAAACTGATATAAAATCAAACAACATTTGTGCCTGTGTACCCTGTTTTCTATATGTATGTCCTACTTTTCTCTCGATGTATTTTTTTCAACATATTCCCATATTTTATGAAGCTCTTAAAACTGATACGTTATGTCTTGAGCAAAATTTTAGTTAAATCATGAAACAATTTAGATGGTTGTATTATTATTATTATTATTATTATTATTATTATTATTATTATTATTATTATTATTATTATTATTATTACCAGATCTTGTGGAAACATGGTTTGATGAAATTTGAAGAAACTTCACCTTGTATTACTCAAGTAGGTGAAATGAATGACTGTTGAAAGATCCCCATATTTTACATATGCTGACAAATCAAAGTTATTCAATTGATGTAAACACGAATGTAAATAGGACTCTAGTGGTCTGGTCATGCGATTCGAAAAGTTTGAATTTAGATAACCTTTTTTACCGAGTTACACCCGTATCTTGTTACCTGGTTATGTCAACGCTATATGCACCGTTTTATATGAATGTATTTTTCAACATAAGCTGGGTCCCAAATAGCGGGTGGCTTTCGCTGGATAGATCGTAATGGGCACCGCCAATTTCATGTCTTAACTGCTGAAACATAGGCGAAACCAAAGTACAGAAACTTTCCACATATTAGTCACTCATACACCCACGCAGAAGACTCCTCAGCATTGCTTCGAACCCTTTACACACTTTGCGCCATTCACTTATAACTTCTTGGCTACGACAGTCTTTCCTTCCCATATTGGTTGATATACATCAAACTTTAGTCAAAAAATATCTTTAGAGATTGTTAGTTTTGCGATTCAAGTTAATATATATGTATGTATATGTATATATATATATATATATATATATATATATATGTATATATATGTATATATATATAATGTATATATATATATAATGTATATATATATATATATATATATATATATATATATATATGTATTATATTATATTATATATTCTTACCAAGTTGGTCTTGTATAAGAGTAAATCTGTTATTCATGTATTTCATTTGAGTATTTAAGAGATGTATAGCCAGCTCGTAAGGTGAGTTCCACTCATGTAGGTTTAAGTAATGTATGTAAATTACATAAGACTTTCGACATTCATGTAATTGTATTTTCATTTAATTCAGTATATGTAAATTTGCGTTATTTTTAAGAATTAACCATGACTTTCACATATTTTGTTATGAAGTCTTATGTAATCTCGTTTATGTATGCTGTATCACACACACGAAGTAATAACAAAGGGATTATGTAATTTTCATGTTTCCACTTGGTTAGAATGTGCATGTAAATTCTCAAATTAGATTTACTCTTTTTTTCTTTTTTCTTTTTTTTAAGTTGCGAGGGTTGGTGGGCGGGGTTAGCTGAGAGAGGAGTTTCATTCTGCTATTTATTCCTCATTTATGAATTTCATATGCGCATTATATACGAAACAAAAAACTAATTGCAAATGAGGAAAATACCAATACCAATTGATTCACTCAAACCGAACCACTGATTTGCTTATCCACCAATGAAGAAATTTCAATGATTGACAACGGGAAGTTAATTCTCAAAATTGGATTTCTTAGTCTTAATGTTATGATATACATCTCAATCACCGTAAGATACCTCACTTTTTTAGTTACGGTAGGAGAATATAATTTGTTTAGATACTTGTAATTTTATATTGTGCAAAGTTGCCTGGTCTCTGACATTTTACCTGAAAAAAGAAATAGTCAAATGTGGCTGAAATATCTGACATTGTATTCACCTTTTTTCGGTGTGGTGCTTTATACGACTTTGGGAGTTAGGAAACAAAAAGTCATGAGCGTTTTATACCAAGCCATTGTGGAAAGAAATAAATGTTTTTTTCTTTATTTTATTCTCGAGATAATATTAATTCGGTGAGGCAAAATTGAATAGCTTTCTTTCACTAAATGATATTTAAAAAGTAAAAAAAGCGACTTACAAAACAAGAATCATTGGTTACATTATCTGAATTATATAAAATCGTTTTTTTCCTTTAATCCTCGTTTTGAGTTACGAGTGTTTGATTCTCTCTCTCTCTCTCTCTCTCTCTCTCTCTCTCTCTCTCTCTCTCTCTCTCTCTCTCTCTCTCTCTCTCTCTCACACGAGTCTCTTTCTGCTTAAATTTTTAAATCAAGTCGCTGAGATTACACCTTTGGTACGATTGACTTAGATGATGCATAAGATTTCGTAGATAGAACTAGAATTTCAACGTGTTTCAAATCTCTCTCTCTCTCTCTCTCTCTCTCTCTCTCTCTCTCTCTCTCTCTCTCTCTGTCTCAACTACACGGAAGCTTTGTGTGTTTGAGAAAGAATTGTTCCTATAAATTATGGAAAGCCCATTTTTTTTCGGTTCCAGACCAAAAGTAAAAGTATTATGGAAAACATGTGGAGGATGAAACAGGTTTTGCTACGAGAAAATAGTTAAACCTGTTTGGGAACTCCTTTAATATCTTTTAATATTAGTCGACACGACACCATGAACGTCAGTGGTGCTTTTTCTTAAAAAGAAAAGCTTAAAGACATGCTTGGAAAATAAAGTTGAGAGAGAGAGAGAGAGAGAGAGAGAGAGAGAGAGAGAGAGAGAGAGAGAGAGAGAGATGAATCACACAAAAATTGGATTTATAGGTTTATATTATAAAAGGGACCATAAACTAAGAGGTTTTTCTTAAATAGGTCACCCTTAGATATTATGCAAAAGTAAGGAATGCTTGTCAATATTGATAAACTAGTGTACACCACCCGTCAGAAATGACTGCTAAATATTTGGTAGATATGTACACACACACACACACACACACACACACACACACACACACACACTTTCAACCCTTCCCATCACCTTCCCCTTTCCTTTCCTAACTACCACATGGCAATTTGTTGGAGATTTTGTAATCCGAGTGGTTGCCGCACTGTGACACTGGAAAGATATATATGTGTATATGTATGTATGTATGTATATATATATATATATATATATATATATATATATATATATATATATATAGATAGATAGATAGATATATATATAGATATATATATATATAGATATATATAGATAGATATATATAGATATATATATATATATATATATATATATATATATATATATATACATATATATATATATATATATATATATATATATATATATATATATATATATCAAAACACTTGCTCTTTATTATGTAAGGGAAATAATATAAAATGTTAAATTAATATAAAAAGGAAATTGCCTGATAAAAAACTGGTTTTATTTTATATAAATCACATCTCACATAAAATGGTTCTAGATTCTATCTCCATAATCGTCTTTCATGGTAAAAAGAGATTTAATAAATCACGTAACCCCTTTTTCCCTTATACTATGAAATAATAGTATTTATATGCGACTAATTTTTATTCATTTTTTTCGTTTTCCGGTGACTTCAATTTCCCTTTGACTTGATCATCGCCAACTCTTCCCTTCCAAAATAGCTTTAGAGAAAATCCAATCTTAAATCCGCCGTTACAAAACCTCGAAACTTGACTGTGATTCTTGACATCCTCGAGGTGCGTTCGGAAAGAAAAAAGGAGATACGTTTCACGCTTTTCTTTGATGTTGGAGGATGTTTTTAATGATTTTCTCTTATCCATTTTTTATTTTTAATATGTAGATATTTATGCATTAGCTATTTTAATTTTACAGAGAATATCATTTCTTACCGTCATTTTTGTTTGGTTTGTTTGTGGTGGATTTTCATCCTTTTTTTCAAAACTATTTATTCAACTTCTGGCGCGTTTCTTATTCCATTAGCTTACGATCTCTTTCTCTCTTTTACATTTTTTTTTTTTTTTTGTGTTTTGAGTTCAGAGTTCAACTCGTCCTTCCTTTTTCTCGTCTGCTGTGGAACATTATTCTTCTTCAGTCTTTTTTTTCTTTGGATTTTATCGTTATTTCGCTTTCACAGTTTTGTCTCAGGGAGCATATCTTTTGTGTGTGTGTGTGTGTGAGAGAGAGAGAGAGAGAGAGAGAGAGAGAGAGAGAGAGAGAGAGAGAGAGAGAGAGAGCGCGCTATGGGACAGTGGATTATTTTGAATATTGTACCTCGCTCACCATTTGCCACTTTTATCTTCGTATTTGTGTTATTTCAGGAGAGAGAAAGACGGCTTTGATATTATCTAGTGGACAAAAGACTGAGATTTATTCCCCCTCCTACCATGTAATACAATTTGTAAGTGCGTAGATATCATTGTGTAATTCTTGAATTAGACTGAAATGATAATGATCACTTCTTAATATTTTGCAATTTTATGAAAATGAATAAAACAGTATATGTTTTGTTAATTCCCAAGCAATAAACTGCCAATTAAACGGAATGTCGTATATAAAAAGCTCTCTTGACAACTGAAATTACAAAATTTGTTTCAGTAGTCAAATTATTTCTTCAGTAGTATAATTTAGGTAGATGATTTTAGGTAAGGTTCGCTTTTGAGTTATTAATTCCTTTGAAAAATGTTTTTCAAATAATTATACCATTAATAACGCTGACCTTGGAGCTTTCCTCAGAATCAGAATAGTGGTGATTTAATATGAACATAACTAGTGTACGAGACCCGTCAAAATTGAAGTAAATATTTAGATAGATATGCACACTCACACGCGCTCACATACTCTTCCCACCCTTTATTTCCCCCTTTTTCTGACTACAACACGGCATTTTGGGCAATTTGTCGGAAATTGTGGTTTCCGAGTGTAGGCTACCCCTCGAGGTACCCTCTCTCACCTGTGTAAGACTACTCTCTCTCCCCCCAATCTGAGTACGTTTTGGGAATGCCACAGCGTGACAGAAAAGAAATATATATATATATATATATATATATATATATATATATATATTTATATATATATATATACATATACATACATACATACAAACATACATACATCGACATACACACTTGATCTGTTATGATGGCAGAACTTATAGAAAAACGCATTTTTGTGCTATTTGTATAATTTATACACACACACACACACACACACACACACACACACACACACACACACACACACACATATATATATATATATATATATATATATATATATATATATATGTATGTATGTATGTATGTCTGTGTGTCTGTGTATGTATGTATAATATGCTTATATTTACAGTATATACGACAGATTATTATACGTATATATATATATATATATATATATATATATATATATATATATATATACATATATATATATATATATATATATATATATATATATGTATATATATATATTGGTATTTGTTTCGCTTTACCCATTGTAACATTAGTGCTTCAGAAATAGTCATCTCATGAATGTTTCTTAATGTTTGTTTTAAGTATTTTTCTTCTTAATAAAAAAGATTTATTAGCTTCTTGTTGCTTCTCTATTTCGTTGTGTTCACCATCGACTATAATGTTCGTATGTTTTGAATATTCTGGCTACTAACGTATTTCTAATTTAAATACTACAAACTTTGTTCACTAAAGGACATCAGTCTTCCACTGTCTTGGGTTTGAGTTCTCTTGCTTGAGGATACACTTAAGCATGCTAGTCTACCTGTTTCCTTATTTCCTTTTCTCACTGGTCAGTTTTCCCTGTTGGAGCCCTTGGGCTTATATCATCCTGGTTTTCCAACGAAGTTTGTAACTTAGCTAGTAAGCTAGGAATAATAATAATAATAATAATAATAATAATAATAATAATAATAATAGTAATAATAATAATAATGATAACAGTTCGCAGTAATATACATTTTATTGACGCAAATATACAAGATTATACTACTAGAAGGTTTGTTCACATTATTGTAATTTCAATTTTTTATTTACAATATCCTTGTTCATGAAATTGGTCTAGACTGTCAGCTATTGAGCTGGTAAGGTTATATGAAGTGGGTATGAAGAAAATTGTTTTGTGCTTATGATTAATACTTAAGTCCCTTATGCAAGGTTCAGTTAGAAAAGAGATTTATATGGTGAACTATTGCCTTTGGTTTTTTTTTCTATTAGGAAATACATATTTACGATTCTTACAATTTATAATATAATTTATATACATCATAGTATATTAATACGGGGTTTATCTTGGACGAGGGAAATTATGTTGTATTAATTCAAGTGATTAAATATTTGTAAAGAACCTTCCTCCGTTTTGTATTTTATCAGACAAGGATAATGCGTTTATCATTTTATCACCTTTAGTTGGCATATTACATTAAAATAGCTACAAATAGGGAAGGAACTGCACACACCAAAGTATATGACTTACTAACATTTTGAAATGATTTGTTGAATATAACTAAGCCTGCATAAAGCTCAGGGGGTTAGGTAGGAAAATTGTTTTTAGTACATCCAGTCATTTTTATGATGGGCTAAAACGAAGAAATGTTAGACATAAATGATTTCACTAGATTTTATATATTTTCTAGTAAAATCATTAAGCCGATTATCTTGGTCGTAATAAACAGCCAGTATAGTATTTTAGTATTTTTCCGTCGTATCACTCACCGTGAACACTAGGATAAATGTTAAACATGAAGAAATTGTGGGCGTGGTGCACTGTAGGCATTTCTGTACTTTTAAGAGTCTTATTAGCGTTCCTTTGATAACCTGGTTGCACCCACTTTTAAACCTTCTTCACCACTGTTCCACCCCCTTTTAAACCTTCTTCACCACTGTTCCACCCACTTTTAAACCTTCTTCACCACTGTTCCACCCCCTTTTAAACCTTCTTCACCACTGTTCCACCCCCTTTTAAACCTTCTTCACCACTGTTCCACCCACTTTTAAACCTTCTTCACCACTGTTCCACCCCCTTTTAAACCTTCTTCACCACTGTTCCACCCACTTTTAAACCTTCTTCACCACTGTTCCACCCCCTTTTAAACCTTCTTCACCACTGTTCCACCCACTTTTAAACCTTCTTCACCACTGTTCCACCCCCTTTTAAACCTTCTTCACCAATGTTCCACCCCCTTTTAAACCTTCTTCACCACTGTTCCACCCCCTTTTAAACCTTCTTCACCACTGTTCCACCCACTTTTAAACCTTCTTCACCACTGTTCCACCCCCTTTTAAACCTTCTTCACCACTGTTCCACCCCCTTTTAAACCTTCTTCACCACTGTTCCACCCCCTTTTAAACCTTCTTCTCCACTGTTCCACCCACTTTTAAACCTTCTTCACCACTGTTCCACCCACTTTTAAACCTTCTTCACCAATGTTCCACCCACTTTTAAACCTTCTTCACCACTGTTCCACCCTTCCTTCGTTCATCCTATATAACCAAACCCAAATTCATAATTCCAATTAAACCCAAAATATTGTAGGCTTTGAGCGGTTCCGGTAGTAAATCCCTTTGAAGCGATTTATTGCTCTATAAATCCTCTCCATAAGTACCGTAAGAACAGTTTTCACAAAGGAATCAAAACCCTTCCTTTATGGTAAAGACGAATCGTGAATATTTCATGAAACGATTGGGTTGCTCAAAGGTTAATGTTCACGTTCGAATTGGTTTCAATCTTCATCGAGTAACGCTTGAATTAAAGAGGGGATTTCGGTGAAACACATAACGTAGTTCAGTGAAATGGAATAGCTCTTCAAGAGGATAGGGAGGGATAGTTTTGCGCTATTAAATTAATTTACAATGCAAATGGTAATTTTCAAAGAATGATGCATGTAGAAATATAATGTAATCTTTTATATGTAGGTAGATATGTAATGTTATTTTTTATGAGTGTGAGAGAGAGAGAGAGAGAGATTGGATCTCAATACCGTATATCTCCATTCATTAAAAACGGCGAGTTTGTGTGTGTGTGTGCAAGAGAGAGAGAGAGAGAGAGAGAGAGAGAGAGAGAGAGAGAGAGAGAGAGAGAGAGAGAGAGAGAGAGAGAGGTTGGATCTGTATACCGTATATCTCCATACATTGAAAAGCGATGTGTATGTTAGAGAGAGAGAGAGAGAGAGAGAGAGAGAGAGAGAGAGAGAGAGAGAGAGAGAGATTGGATCTGTATACTGTGTATCTCCATACATTGAAAAGTGATGTGAGAGAGAGAGAGAGAGAGAGAGAGAGAGAGAGAGAGAGAGAGAGAGAGAGAGAGAGAAGTTGGATCTGTATACTGTGTATCTCCATACATTGGAAAGTGATGTGAGAGAGAGAGAGAGAGAGAGAGAGAGAGAGAGAGAGAGAGAGAGAGAGAGAGAGAGAGAGAGAGAGAGTTGGATCTGTATACTGTGTATCTCCATACATTGAAAAGTGATGTGAGAGAGAGAGAGAGAGAGAGAGAGAGAGAGAGAGAGAGAGAGAGAGAGAGAGAGAGAGAGAGAGAGAGTTATTGGATCTCTATACCGTTTATCTCCATACATTGAAAAGCGACTGAGAGAGAGAGAGAGAGAGAGAGAGAGAGAGAGAGAGAGAGAGAGAGAGAGAGATTACATCATCATAACGTATAATTCCATGCTTTGAAAAGTGATGTGTATCTATATGCTTTGCTTTTTCTCTTTAGAGTCGATAGTCATTTGTAATGAATTCAAATTTAAACTTCCTTTGGCGCAGCCTGTTGCTAGACTATCGTGCAACTTATTCCCATGTAGGTTGATAATGGACATGTCGTGGTCAGAGCTTCTTGACCATATGTACCGTCCTTGTGGACAAGGTTTTTCTTTTCGACCTTCAATGTTACTATGTCCTGGACTGGGGTTCGAGACCCGCTCAAGGGCGATAATTTCTTGTAGTGTCTGCAACTTCACCATCCTTGTGAGCTAAGGATAGAGGTTTAATGGAGCCTATAGGTCTACATGCTGCCTCAGCAGCCATTGCCTTTCCCTCCTTGGTCCTAGCTTGGGTGGAGTGGGGCCTTGGACGCTGATTTTATGTATATATCTGTCCCTAGGACATTGTCACTGTCCCTTGCGTCTGCCATTCATGAGCGACCTTTAAATCTTTAGACCCTTAAGTGTAAACCGTATTTTAAGGTTTAAAGGCCACTCATGAATGGCAGAGGTAAGGGACAGTGACATCGACCTATCAAGCAGGACAGTGCTCTAGAGACTGACCATATATATGTACATAGTTTCAGTGCCCAATGCCTCTCCACCCAAACTAGGACCAAGGAGGGCCAGGCAATGGCTGCTGATGACTCAAAAGATAGACCTATAGGCTTCCCCAAAAGCCTCCATCTTTAGCTCATAAGGATGCTGAGATTGCAGCGACCAAAGGAACTAACGAATTTGAACATGACTTGAACCCCAGTCTGGCGATCACCAGTCAGGAACGTTACCACATAGGCCATCACGACCCTAAAAGCTAGCAAAAGAGGATTAGAGGATTAAAACAGACAGAGGTCTTGATCCATTATGTTCTCATGGAGGAAAACTAGGTAGTTCTAGGACCCAAAGGCTAACCAAATATCTAATCATACGAAGGTGGTATTTATGTACTTGGGTAACCTACCCTTCTACATTTACTAGTGTTCATCGTTGAAGTATTGTCAATCAAAACTAATTTCTCTATGTTAATTTGGTTTTCTGGGACTTTTTATTTCGATCGTGAGACTTCAGTGTAAGGTTTGGCCTATCCACTGTCATTTCTGCAACATGCAAAGGGGAGATGATGCGATTGCTTTAATTCCTAGCATTCTATTGTAGAAAAAAAGGCATTTGTGGGCTTAGAGAGAAGAGGTTTCTCATCCTTTTGGAGGATTTTTATTCTTAGCTTAGAGTCCACAACATTACATCTGACGCTCTTCTACCTTGGGTCATTACTTATGTGTCCCGAACCTTTAACAATTCATAAAATATCAATATCCAATCAGTACCGATTATTAACACCCGCAGTAGTGGACAATCGTTATAAATATATATATATATATATATATATATATATATATATATATTATTATTATTATTATTATTATTATTATTATTATTAATATCATGCCTAAAATTCATTTAATACAAACGCCCACAATACCACTCATAAGAATTGTGTAAGTGTCTACTGATGTATTGACAAGTATTGAAATGAGCAGTTTCATTGTCTTCTTATCACTAATTTATTCATCGATGGAATCGTCTGTAGATATATTTTTATTATTCTTTTTTTACTACTTCCATGTAGAGTATTCAATTTCACTAATGTAAGGCATGAATGTATTTATACGGATGTATGAATTAAATTGCCTTTTTATGAGAAAATAAAAGAAAATAAGGCTGTTTATTTCTGGCTATGTATTTTTGGTGACCTTAATTATTATTATTATTATTATTATTATTATTATTATTATTATTATCAATTGCTTATTATTATTATTATTATTATTATTATTATTATCAATTGCTAAGCTATAACCCTAGTTGGAAAAGCAGAATGCTATAAGCCCAGAGGCTCCAACAGGGAAAATAGCCCAGTGAGGAAAGGAAACAAGGAAAAAATAAATATTTTAAGAATAATATTAAAATAAATATCTCCTATATAAACTATAAAAACTTTAACAAAACAAGAGGAAGAGAAATTAGACAAAGTAGTGTGCCCGAGTGTACCCTCAATCGATCAATATCTTAGGCCTATTTTGGTAACGTGAATGGTCCCAGAAAAATTACCTTTTCCACCAATATTCCCCCTTTTCTGTGAATGTCTCTAATAAGGGAAAATTCAGGGAAACGCATACCCTTAGGAAAAGGCCTCCCTATAACAGGTAACGCATCATAATCAAGTAAGCCTAACATTTTGAATGCCTGCCACCATTGCCCCAGGAGAAAGCAGCGTGTCCAATTTATTAGGAGTGTGTTGCCATTATTGGATTTTTCTGTGCGTGTTTTTGCTCAAGGCTATTTAATTTTTATAACTAGAGTGCCCAGATGACAGTAATTCCACAATTACATTGTATCAAAGGACTACCTGTCTTTGAAAGTGATTTTGAATATTTTTAGGCCAATTATTTAGGGTCTATACATTTACTTGGTTTTCGAACCGTGTTCTTTATTCAGTTTTGATTGGGTGTAACTCGGATTCCTAATTTCAGCTTCGGGGATGTAGGCTTTACTGCTATAAGAACATATTTTAAAGTAAAGTAAAAATGAACGTGTTAACACTTCTTGAATATATTTTAAATAAAAAGCTTGTATGCTTTTCGAAATTTATAAATAGCGTAAACATGAATTATGTAAAGAATTTAAACCTCAAAAATTATGCGTTGAAAATACATATATGCGGACGATAAATAATAATGATTATTTCCCTTTGTTTTTAATTTGATAAACCTGAACTTGTGGGTTCATATAAACCGATTCAGTTAGACAAGGTTAAAAGAATACAAAGATTTTACGAAGAATATATAAATTTTGCGATTCTATTATTAATGTTCATTCTCAATTTAAATGGTAAATTGCGATGTGCTCCTATCTAGATCACTACATCTGCTATTATTGTGCCATTACAAAAGAATATTTGAAAAGTATTTTTCGAATTTAATGAAAAATCCATTAAAATCCATCATAATCGTGGGTATATTCCTTTTTATCATTCATTAAACAATATATCTTTTCAGTTTGATCTCTTTTAGTGTATTTTTCGTAGCTTATCATATTTTAAATTCACTTACACTTGCTCTCTCCAACCCCTTTTCCTTTCCACCTAGTAACTTGTTTCTATTTCCTTCTCCTTGAACCCTTGGAAAGATAGCAAGAATGTGTCTTAATCCGAAGCTCAATCGGCACTGAAGCTTACAGTCAAACCCTCTGATCTTTCATGTCCGTTTAAGTAAAAAAAAATATCAACCTTTCCTGGCACCCTTCCTACTTCTCTTGTTGGTCCATGTCCTGTCTTTTAAAGATACTTTTAACGTTCGTCTGGTTTTGTTTTCATTTTTCCCTCTTCCTCTCTCTTGTGATGGATACTGCATCTGGTGGGGTGTTTGTAGGTTTGCTTTTATTTCTCATTTTCCGTTCTCGTAGTTTTATTTCACGCAATTAACCAGATGGTACTTAGACAAAATTTAGAAATTATGTCATGATATGAAAATCCTAGAGAAGCAACTCTTATATATGTGAAAAAAAATCCTCAGCATCCTGTATCTCAAAAGTATGTTTTTAAGTTCCTTGAGAACTGCTTCCATAGTTTTATTCCAATTACGAAATGTATGATGAAATTATATGAACATGTGTAATGTGTGTGTCACTCGTGTCTGTTTAAGCATAATGAGAAACATACGCTAGACACTGCTAAATAGAATGGCGAAGCGACATCTGAGATATAAACGAATTATTCTCTAAAGTGACCAAATATCTATAGAGCAAGACAGAGTTGACATTTTGAGAACAAGTATATATATATATATATATATATATATATATATATATATATATATATATATATATATATATATATATATATATATATATGGTATATATATATATATATATATATATATATATATATATATATATACATATATATGTATATATATATATGTATATATATATATATATATATATATATATATATATATATACAGTATATATGGAATGATTTAGATTGAAGGTATTTGGGAATATGAGAAACATGCAGCAATAATTCGACTAATTTAATGAATTTGATTCCTGAATGTTCGACTAGCTTTCTATCTCGATAAAGTTTGTGGTAAATATATTAGTAATAACTGCAGAGAAAGCTATGCTTTGTATCTGGTTTTCTAACAAGTGTCGAAGGATTCTTTTTAGACAAATAAAAGACATTGAGAATGAAAAGTAATCGCTGTGGTTTCTTTGAGTTTTCGCACTTGACCTGACTAATGATGTATGTTTGGCATCGTAATGATTTACTACAATAATTATTAGCCAATGCCGTCTGCGTAAAAGCTATTGCATTAACCATGGAGTTTTAAAAATGTTATTTTACAGTTCAAAGTGACGTAGCTTCCTTGTTTTTAGCTGGTATATACAGTAGTTATTCGCCTCCTTATCACTTACATTTGATCTTCTATGTAGATGTACATGATATTGCCTGGAATAGGTAAGATTTGTTTGATTGTATGAGATAACTGTTTTTACTTTAATTGAATTAAATTAATGGGGTTAATATTGCCTTATATGAAGATACTTTTGACTATATAATTGTAAATTTTACTTAGGATATTCTAAACGAGCCCCCTGGACTTATTGAATAATATTATGCTTTTACAAATTCTTGATGTTACTAGCATTTCAAAACAGTCTTTTTGTGTATTAATACTTGCTGTATTGTTTTTAAGTATGAAAACATGTGAATAAACTTTCTATTGCTTTAAAATCTCTCTTTTTTTTTTTTTTTTACTTGTAGCAACTTCAATTTTTCTTTGCTTTGCATTAGTATCCATTACTTTAGAGCGCAAATTCTTCAATAAAAATCTTTATCTTTCAGATTTACCCTTGCTTGAGCTTGAAGAGAAACTAGAATCCGCGACGATTTAAGGTAAGAACAAATAGATTTGGTTCGTTTCCTCCTGTGTTAATTGTTCTTTTTTCTGTTTACTCATTTAATTGTGGAGATTAATTGCCTTTGTTTACAACGACTTTAGATTTGCAATGTGCACAGCGTCATCTTTCCAACGCCGGAACGATCTTTATGCATTTTATAAAAGAAAAAAAAAAAGATAAACATTTGCTTCTTTTGCGATTCCCTCATCAGATTTTCAGTTTGTGAATACTCATTGTTTCACAGTTGTGCTTCGTCAGTCATTTTGTTTTAGTGTCGTTTATTAAATCAGGTCACGATGATTTTGAAACGTCATATAGTTAGAAACCTTTGGTTACCTCCCACTTAAACAAATGTAAATCAATGGGCAACTAGAATAGAATTATCACTTAATGTTTAATTATGTCGGAATTAGATTTGTTTAGATTTCCCAATAATGTAACGTGTAATTAATATGCGTTGTATTCATACTAATACCATAGAATCTATGGTATTATCTATGCCATAGATAATTCAAAGTTAAATTCTGGAATCAGCTGATTTTAATATTCCTTATTTGTTATTTTATTAAGTCATATTTCTCTCAGTGATGTTAAAGATAAACGGTAGTACCCAAAACATCTTAAAGGCAACTTTCGGTAGTACCATATTTTTATAGTTACCTTTTTCCTTTATATAGTTACTTTGTGATTTTATGAAGCATTTTCTTTGAAGTGTTAAATAATTATTTATGTTTATTTGGTACATAATATCGTGTTTATCGACATTTGGATTTGAATCATGATTAAAATGAATTAAATGAACTTTAATCTCATGAATAAGCCTAAATTAAATATAATTTAAAGTCTTGATTAATTCAGAGAACATAATGGCATTATAAAGAGTTTCTTTGAACAGAAAGTGGAGAACAAAAATAATGATTAGAATACCGAACACATAGCAAAATATATTTTTACATGGGATATATAAGTAAAAGTATTGCAAATAAATGTAATACAGTAAATTTTGTGCTGCATAATAGAGCAAAGAACCAATATATATATATATATATATATATATATATATATATATATATATATAAATATACATATACATATTTTCAGTATATGTACACATTACTTGTATATATAAATCTATATATTTATTATAATAATTTATTTAGTAAAATGAAATTGAGAACTAAGATTCTACACTTTATTTATAATTGAACGTATGCACAGGAAAATGTATAAGTAAATGTACTATGAACTAAAGTTGTTTGGTAGAATGTAAAAGCGAACCAGTATATATATATATATATATATATATATATATATTGTATTTATATGTATAAGAGTGTATATATATATATATATATATATGTATATATATATATGTATATATATATATATATATATATATATATATATATATATATATATATATTATGAAGGTGATTACAGACTGATTTATTTAGCAGAAAATGAAATCGACGAACTTTTAAGGCTGAAAATTGATATATAAAATTACTTATGCACTGGAAGATGACATGTGCTCTTTATTTTGTAAAGTATTTTCTTTAAAACAATTTAATGATTTCGTAGTTGAGTGTCTTTCCATAATGGTTATTTTAATGGTGTTTCTGACAGGCAAAAAATTGTGAATTAATGTCTTCATAGTTAAATTACAAATTTAGTTTGCTAAAAATAGTTCGTTATATAACTCTCCATCATTTGTTGAAATTATGAAAACCTTCACTGAATTTTATTCAGCAACAAGGTGTCAAGTTTACCCTGGTTATAGATATTTATTTGCCTTTGTGTGGAAGTAAAAGGCGTAGTATTCGCTCGCTTTTGATTCACGGTTCGTTAAACTATGGTAATGATCAACTTGGGTGTCCTCCGTACCCCCTTTGAGCTTCAAACATTATCGTTTTCCTGTCTACGTCTGCATATGATTCATAATGGAATTACCATTTCATGTTATTTCAGTTATGCTTTTGGTTTTTGTTTGTGTTTGTTTCTTTTTCGGCTATTATCAGGATTCCAAAAGAAAATGAAAAATGTGAGAGATAAGAGAGTAATTTTTTTAGGTTAAGGAGGAGAGTGGGAGGGAATTGTGTAACTAAATAAAAATTCTAAAGAAAATATTCTAAGTATAAAGTTATTATAGTTAACATTACTGCACAACTGTGTAAGTATTTTAATCAATACTTCTGCGAGAAGAGTCTTGGTGTAGTTTTCTCTTCCCTGTGAGATCCCAAGGGTCTAACGTTGTGGGTTATATTTACCATATCATAAACTCCATTGAAATGTTTAACTTTTAAACACAATAAAGAAACTTAATGATACCTTATACTAGAATATCTTTCTTACTGAATCGCAGAAGGTAAAAGAAATATTTTTTGCTATCTTTTAATTGAAATTATTTAAATGTTGACAGAAGCATATCATTTTTTTTATATTTTTTAATTGAAATTATTTAAATATTGACAAACATATATTTTTCATGTCGATTTTTTATTTGATTTTATAAGTTGTACTCAGACAGCAGCAAGGACAAACTATAATAACATTTACTATTTCCTTTGAGACAGATAATTGTATTACGTGCGAAAGATTTTTTTTCTTCATCGTTGAAGAAGAAATCGCATGTTTATTCAGAAGTAAGTTTCCATCAGTAAAATCATTTCTTTTCATAATTCGTGCGCAGTAATATTCAATTTTTGTATGAATGCATATATTTTCATGCATGTTATCTATTGCAGTATTCGAGATATACGTCCTTGCATGTCTGCAGCTAAATTCTGAAGCTTTTGCTTTGAATAATACTTTCTTCAACTTTAAACATTCAATATTTATCAGATTGTGTTCAGTAAATGCTTTTAAAAAATCATTTTATTCATTTCAACATACTGGTGTCACAAGTAGCATTCAAATCCCCAGTTTTATAAATAGACTAGTGTACATGAGCCTTCGAAAATGACGTCTAAATATTTAGATAGATATGCATACAGGCACACAAATAAACCTTCCCACCCCCTCCCCATTTCCTAACTACAACCCACTGTTTCGGCAATTTGTGGGAGAGAGTGGTTTCCGAGTGTACTTCTCGGGGTACCCCTCCAATCAGGGTATGATACTCCCTCTTCCCCTGAGCGTGACGAGATATACTGTATACATATATATATATATATATATATATATATATATATATACATACATATATATATATATATATATATATATATATATATATATATATATATATATATATATATATACAGACACTGCTCTTTATTATATACGGGCGATTGAATAACAATGTAGTCATTTGCTGTGTCATAATTTCTCAAAAAAAAAAAATCTGTATTCACTCAGCAAGAGAAAAAAAAATCATAAACCCAATTTCTTTCATCCAGGGTCCTTTTATCTTTTCGAAGAAACAAAGCTTTCTGGCTCAGTTAGTCCAAATTTTATCCAGGGATTCTCTCCACTTCCTAAAGGCCACTAACTTTCTTCTGATACTTTTAGTCCTGGATCACCAACCTAATTGATAAAATATCCCCCGAAAGACACACACACACACACACACAGAGAGAGAGAGAGAGAGAGAGAGAGAGAGAGAGAGAGAGAGAGAGAGAGAGAGAGAGAGAGAGAGATAGAGAATATATGTCTCATTCATTTATGGAATTCTAATAGAAATAAGAAAAGATAAAAATATAATTAGGTAGAATTGAAGCAAAATCGGAAATTAATGAACATATATTTATTACTTACTCTCATTTGTTTTGAAAATACTATATAGTAAAAATAAGTGTTATAATTTAGACTGCCATGTAACCTATGGTTTCTAATCAGCAGTACAACTAGAGTAATTGCATCTTTTTAATGAAAATAAAATATTTATCTATGAAAACGATAATTGGTAAATAATCCTTTTTATTAAAATGGAATTATCTGGATAGTTGATAAGACATTATGCATACAAATCACATAAATAAATGTAGCAACATTAATTTGTCGTATTGTGTATTAGCTTGTCAATTTTAAGAACAGTAAGTTACGATCTGATATATTTTCATCTCGATAGGTTTTTACGATGAACTAAATTTGAATAGGAATATTTTAAGATTTGTTTGCTTAAGGTATATTATCTAAGATTAGTTTTTATTAAGGTAAGCAATGATTGCTTTGGTTTGTTCTTTCATGATGTGCAAAATTTTAAGATGACAATATGGTGTGATATTGATTTAGAAGTGATTTGTAGAGTGAAACGTCCAATCAAGTTGTTCTATTGTGTTGACGTTAACGAAGGGATGACGGCTTAATTTGTAACAAAAGTTACCACAATAAAGTTTGGTAATAATGAGGTTTGTGACTTCATTCTTGTATCATTATAAGTTTTTCTTTTTTCTTTCCTTTCATATATAGCCTCATTGCTACTGTTTCTTTCCATATAGTCCTACTCCTAAACTTTGGAATTTTCCACCAACCACTTTGGATTTTTTAATCTTGCTATATTTTAACCATATGATTTATTATTTCTTTGTGGATGAGTCTTATCTTTTCAATCTTCCTTTTTCTTTTTCTTCGACCCTTGGCTAGAGTGGCATTTTTTATTGGTCTTTTATTGTTTCTTTCAACGCAAAATATCCTTGGTTAGCTGATCAAATCGATTACAATGAAGTCATGTTTTACTGAAGAGAGTAATCCTGATGCATAGGAGGCTTACGAAGTCGACATCATTCATACCAAGTTACTACTTTTGCTGCAAATAGTATTTCTAACATGGAAAAAATGTACTGATGCCTCTCTCTCTCTCTCTCTCTCTCTCTCTCTCTCTCTCTCTCTCTCTCTCTCTCTCTCTCTCTCTCTCTCTATATATATATATATGTATATACATATATGTATATGTATATATATATGTCTCTCTCTCTCTCTCTCTCTCTCTCTCTCTCTCTCTCTCTCTCTCTCTCTCTCTCTCTCTCTCTCTCTCTCTATATATATATATATATATATATGTATATACATATATGTATATGTATATATATATATATATATATATATATATGTATGTATATGTATGTATATATATATATATATATATATATATATATATATATGTATATATATATATATATATATATATATATATATATATATATATGTGTGTGTGTGTGTGTGTGTGTTTGTGTGTGTGTGTGTGTGAATATATGATCTTCGTTTCGAATTGCTGAAGTAATTCTAATGACAAAACGCACTTGACAGTATTAACCTTTGTGTTTTTTGTAAGAAAGCAGTTGAACAAAGGAAGCTTTTTAGTAAATTCTTCAAGAGATTCTATAAAAGGTTTGCACTTTGTTTCTATGATAATTAGTCTATTAGCTTACTTAAAAAAAAGAATAAGATATCGTAATAACATTAATTTTTATTTTGAATCTATTTTTAACCTCTCAAAGTACCAGTGAAGGATTTAACAATATAAATCATTCTTGATTCAA
>NC_090739.1:18287250-18302250 GCF_036898095.1 Palaemon carinicauda
CAAGCTTGGACCAGGGAGGGCCAGATAATAGTTGCTGATGACTCAGCAGGTAGATCTATAGGCTCCCCCAAATTTCCCATCCTTTGCTCACGATGATTGTGAGGTTGCAGAAACTATTGAGCTTTAGCGGGTCTCGAACTCGGGTCTGGCAGAATGCCAGCAGGGACTTTTCCATTAGGCTACCACAACCTTTTGGCGGCGGTGATTGGTCTCCCCAGTATCAGTGTTGGGTAATATGTGTAAAATTCCATTTACAAATAGGTAGTTTACGACAACACATATTATCAGTTTAAAAATGAACATTAAATCAGGATGATAAAAGCTTGGGTGGATCACAAAATTTAGCTTTTAAATATATATATATCATCTGATATTCAGCAATAAGGTATATAAATGGTGGAATTATAAGTCTTGATAAACTAACATAGTGCCCTTCCAATATTCCATAACCTTTCATAACAATCACGTTATAAAAACAAACTGTTTGTATTTAGTGCAAATTAAGCCTGAGATTAATTCAGAAAATACAGAAAAATTCAGGTCTGTAGCTCAAAGCTGTTTACGTCTATTTACGTAAAATTTAGTTTTTTAGTCAAGTGTCCAAAAGGGAAAAATAAGTTAAATTGATAAGAAATCAATTCAAGTCCACAAAATTTGGACGCCAAAGGGCAAGGGTCCTTTAGAGAAACAAAATAGACCATTTTGTCTGGTATGCATCGGCATTTTTTCTCGAGGTTTAAAGGAATCATTCCCGTGGTTGGTTTTGAAATTAAACTGGTAATTTGTCACTGGAAAAACTAAACTTGTTAAAACGAGAATATTACACATGGGTATTTCCTTCCTCTCCTCTTGCTGTCCAACCTCCCAACTATTATCATATGGCAGCTACTGAATTTCGGTGCGCGATGACTTCCGGCTGGCCTTGCAGATTGAATTGTGTGGGGGAAAAAAGGATAAACGGTTTTGCCAATTTAAAGAGTCTCTGAGGTATTTTATGTATTTTGAACTTTCAAAATACTATAGATATCATCGTTATCATCATCCTCATCATCATTTCCTCCTACGCCTACTGACGCAAAGGGCCTCAAGAGGATTCATTGGCTAGATACATCAAAGGATAGTCAGTTCCTAGAGATATAGTGAAAAGTAATTTCAAAAAGGCTTTTAGAAACCTCTACTTCCTGACAGAGCTACTTTTCTCTGGCAATAACTCGAAAAGTCAGGAGCCGGAATGAAGGCTGTAAGCGACTTTAATCTGTTCTCAACTTTAATGTAGCAAATGTGCACTAGAAACTCTTGGTGAAGTGATAGCAGTATGGAATGAAGAAGCATTAAAAAGCCGTGATCAAAGGCTGTAGATAGAACTTGGTCAGAGGTCATTGCTAAAGAGTGAAACCAGCTTTTCTAGCGTAGAAATGGAACTTTCATTAAATACTCAGGCATATTCGTAGCGTAGTATATTGGAGATTCATGTGCCTTACCAATAAATTTTCGAGTTTTTCAAATGTACTCACGCCCACACATATTTTATATGGTGTGCCCACGCTTGAAGAGTCAAGGAACCTTAAGTTCAATGATACTTTCGTGAGCACAACGTGTTTGTCATTAAAATCAATGCCTGTAATTTCTCACTTATTTGAACATATCGCCAATTTTTCAGGACGAATATTCTTGAAATATAATCATTGTGATTGAAAGCCAGGATTATTTTTGCTACATAAAATTCAAAATGTATTTGGAACATGGCGAGATTTGCAATGTTGTTTTGAAGATTTCTTAACATGTCATACATTGTTTTAATAAGGATATTTGAATATTATATTAGGATTTATGTTTAAATTGTATTAACAGCAACATTCCATCTGACATGTATCACCATTATTTAGACAATAAGAAATATTTATGGGCAAGGCAAGCCCCTGCTTTCTTGAATTTATCCTTTTTTAACTTTTTCCTCGTAGTGCAATAATGATTATATATATATATATATATATATATATATATATATATATATATATATATATATATATATATATATATATATACTTACATACATACATACTTACATATATATGTATGTATGTGTATAAATATATATATATATATTTATATATATATATAAATATATATATATATATATATATATATATATATATATATATATATATATATATATATATATATATATATATCACTTGCACTACGAGGAAAAAGTTAAAAAAAGGATAAATTCAAGAAAGCGAACATCTATATATATATATATATATATATATATATATATATATATATATATATATATATATATAAATATATATATATATATATATATTATATATATATATATGTATATATATATATATATATATATATATATATATATACTATATCTGATAATCGACAAAGGAGGGGTCTGTAAATTCTTGTAAAACTTACTCATAGTGAAATTATCCTATACATTTATGGTACAACCGTGTACTTATTGCGTGTGTGTGTGTGTGTATATATATATATATATATATATATATATATATATATATATATATATATGCATATATATATATGTGTATATATATATATATATATATATATATATATATATATATATATATATATATATATATATATATATTTATTGTGTATATGTATATATACAGTATATACATATATATGTGTGTGTTCACGTGTGTTCGTGCATACCCGTGTGTATGTACAGTGTAGCGAAAGATGACGTAAAGTTATTCTCTGTAAAATGGGCAAAGAAGCCAATATGTGCATATTGGACAGCCATGACATGGAATCGAAGGCTTTCATTTAACGTCGGAAGAGCAGCAATCAGACAAATTGATGTCTTGGTGTGTGTCAAAAGGGGGCTTCGAAATAACGAAAGTTTTTTTTTTTTCATTTACATTAATCCCTGATGAAATGCTTTTTTATAATAGTATCAAATATTGATTATGAATAAAAAACACTATTATTGTCATTATTGCCATTACCATTACTTTTAAAATGATAATGATTACAGAAACGTTAATGGAAAGACATTTTTGTGTATTCATATTTTTCATCCTACGAATTCCAAATATTTTTTTTTTTTTATTCACATTCAGCATCCCCTCTTCACTTCCATTAAAGGAAAATAGTTCAGTATTCCCTTCATACATTTCCTACCTTGGTTTACACAGGCACCTTAAACCTATATCCAATTCTTTGGGCCATATTTTGCAACCCTTATGGTTTCTCTTATTCTCTGACGTGCCTCTCATATTGCCATCAATCTCTATACCTATCATACTAACATTCATTATACCACCTTTCTTGTTTCCAGTTTCTCTCATTACCTTACTGTTGCTCATTTTTATTCAAAGTACTCCTTGTGAGACCCTTTCAATCCCTCCTATCACTTACAGCAATTTGTCTTCAATGGTCTTAGTGAAATCGGTAAACAACGACTATTCCACATTCCATACATATCTCATTCTTATACCACAAATTTGCGCCGACAATCATTGTCCTTTCTCTAATCTCCCACATCACTTCATCCTTAAATATGTCGAACAACCAGAGAGAAATAACACATCCGTTCCTCAGGCTCACTTTCACAACCAAACCAGGCACTCTCCGGTCTACACACTTAACATAAGCTTCCGTAGCGTAATTAGAACTTAGTATTACTCTAAACAATCTTACAACATTACCCGTTATCTCAATCAATTTTATCGTAAGATTTTTGCAAGTCATGAATGCGACAAAAGGCTTTTTCATTTTATTACCTTTACTACCTTTTACTGGAACAACTTTTCCGGTCACTCCTTGTTGTAGGATCTTTTTCTCATCCAGGTCAGTCACTCAGTAACGCTATCACCACCATACGTCTGCATTTTACTTTTAATCTCTTCACCTTCGTGTGTATTTCCTTTTTCCAATACCTAACCGCCTCTCTAATGTCATTAGAAGTCACTTCCACAAGGATTCTCAGGGTTGCGATGGCCTAGTGTAAATGTCCCTGCCTAGCGTTCTATCGGACTTGGGTTCGAGTAGCTCAACCTCGATAGTTTCTAGTAGTGTCTACAATTCCACCGTCCTCGTGAGCTCAGGATAGAGGTTTTGAGGGAGACTATAGGTCTTCCTCCATTGTCATCAGCAGCCATTGTCTGGCCCTGCCTGGTCTTAGCTTGGGTGGAGAGGAGACTTGGGCGCTGATCATATGTATATATTGTCAGGCCCTCAGGCATTGTCATTGTTGTTTGTGTTTGCTATTCATGAGTGGCCTTTAAACCTTATACTAACCATTTAAAGACTAGCTTTACTGTTCCGCCTCTTTGCCATCCGTCACATTCAACAAATCTTAAAAATAATTACTCCTTACTCCATCGACTCTAAGCTGTATTAACTTCTGTTCACTTGTATATATCATTTTGTAATCATTCTTTATTAGCTTCACCGTGAACTCTTTCAATAGGTCTTTAGAAACATACCAACTCAGCATTTTCCCTCGAATTCGCTGTTATAAATCACAATTAATTTTTGGAGGAATCCAAAATTCCTGCGCTTCTCCTTTAAGAACACCATCGTCAGGTGATCATTTTCCTTTTGCTTAAAAATCGACAGCAGAATGTTTCGTAAGCCTCCAACAACTGAATTATGAAATATATTTCGTACATACCAACGATTATCTAAGTCAATGGCAGCCCTTCATTCAGTTTGAAGAAGGATGTATTTATCCAACATCAGAGATGTTTTTTTAGGTAACTAGTTGGATAATGTTTTCATAATATAAAGAGAATTATTGTCTCTGTGTCCAGATTATATAATTGGCTTAAACTATCAGTACTATGGTAACCTTTGCGTCGAATGGAAAATTGGAGACTAATATATTGATTGCTGAATGATTATGCAACCATTTGGAAGACCATTTGGAAGACTTACAATGTTAAATACCTCTTAGTGATCTGGGAAAAAATAATAAAAAAAATACAATAGAACATACTTAATTTTGTCTAGGTATCTAAAATATATTATTGAAAAAAATATAAGAATTTCCTCAGATTTACTCTTTATCCTTTAGTTTTATAACCACTTTAACGCAGTTTGATGTAAAGTGGTCCACAATCACAGGTGTCAAGAAGTGGAACGTGGACAAAAGACTAATTAGCCTTAAAGGTCCTTTGAAGTATTTATTAACATATATTACACAATCCAGAGAAAATAATATCGAGCGATGTTTTATGTGCCTATAAACGTACAAAGACCCAGTGACCCACATTGATGATAACAGTTCTCTACTCTATTCGACAACGACCCATGTCAAAAACAACTTTCCTCTTTGACGTGACATCGGGCTGAAAGCAAGATTGATATTCGAAATCAGATATTTATAATCATTGACGTTATCGATAGTTTCATTCCGGATACAAGAGGTTGTGCGAGTCACATAACAAGGGTTTGTGTTGTTACAACTGAATTGGCTGTGAGGGTTCAGCGTATATGTATATGAGCACCAAACAAAGAAAAAAGTTCCAATATTTGGTAATGTAAAAATATTGTTGGTAAAACAGAACAAATTCACGTATAATTTTGCTTACATGGTTATATATGCGAAGGAATTAAATATGATTCATCTTTCTCTGACATTTGTGATTTTAATTGTAAATTTGGGCTTCATTTATAAAGAAAAATAGTGGTTTCCCCCTTGAGTTTTTATAGATTTACCAGATTATTTCATTTTTCCATTAAAAATGTTTACTGTTTTTTATTTGTTTTACATAATGTTTTTTTTTTTTTTTTTTTTTTTTTTTTTTTTTTTTTTTTTTTTTTTTTTTTTTTTAGATATTGTTCCAACATGATATTCCAATCCTGTATGTATGCAATGAACGATTTTTGTTCAAATATCCCATACGTGTTAGTTTTCAATCAAACTTCCTCTCTCATTTCAACAAACAGAGCAGCAACATGTTTGCAAACTACAAATAAATATGCAAGGGATGAAATGCTAAATGAACTTAACCATGCTTTTATACAAATAAATGCATGAGTTTAAAAAGCAAGGTTTTTTTCATCACACGTATGGTACGTAGAATCCACAGTTGGCCGAAGCTTACTCCCTGAAACGCATTAACAATTTGTTTTAAACGAACAATGCTTTGATGTTGTCATTGCCGTTTGATGGGTACTGTTGATTCCAAGAACTCCAATGTTTGGCAGTCTAAACAAGATTATTTTGTTGAATTACAATTGAATTACGTAATGCAGCATTAATCTGTGAAAAAATAGTAATTACGTTCTCATTACTCCGTTGGATCATTGATCTAGGTGTAGGATTTCTATAGAGATAATTGCATCTGTGCAAACATTGTCCTGAGTATGAATCTATCTATATTTTAGGTTTGATGGTTTTAGATGACAAATTTAACCGGTTCCTTTAGGATTTATTTAGATTAAAAGCTGTTTTCTATTAACTTTATGAATTCACAAAAAGGCAGTTGATACGTGTATCGTTAGTACGATTATTTTTTAAAGATTATGTATTAATCTATTTACATTAATACTGACTTGTAAAAGAAATTGTTTGTTGAACATTCTAGAAATCTGTATTTTTGAAGGAAATCTGTTTTAAATACTTTGCAGCAAAGGTTAGACTCCGTTCGCAGGTAGTTATTTAAAAGAAAATCTCATCTTTTATCAGTCACAGCCTCATGCCACCATAATGCTAAGAATTTTCTACCTCTTTTAGAGAGGAAAGTGAGGGTAGGTGGGAGCCGTTTCCGGAGGAGGCCTAAGCGATTTAGGGGATGGTGTTCAGTATAGCTGGTGTCATTTCCTTTCAGCTAAGCGCTATTTATTCGGAGGAAACTGGGAGAAAATTAATTTCCGTATCAACAGTTTGATTTCATCTCTAAAGAGGAGAAGAGGGAAATCCTGAAACTAATATCTGCTTGTTGTTGTGGATGTTTTGGTGTTTATTGAAGTTCAACAGATGTATTTTTCTTTTTAGTAAATACAAACATTGTTTAATGACGTTTCGTTATGAGGAGAGGATAAAGAACTGTTTATGAAAGAGATGGCAATTCCATAGATGGAATGGACAATATGATCACACGGAAGTTCACCTAACATTTATAAATTGAGAAAGCGGATCCTCGGACAGCTAGGTAGCGTCAGGTTCCAATTTCTTTTATGGTCTCTCGTGGCATGGTTGGTTTCGACCTGGCCTTTCATTAGAAGGGGCTAGCGTTCGATCCCAAGTATGAGGTAGAAATTTATTTCTATTTGAACACGATGTTGTGTTGATATTTATCCATATTGACTCATTAGGGGTAATTTGAATGAATTACTACCAATTGTGTCACGTGGTGGGCTGGGAAATTGGGTAAAACTCGCTGGTAAGAGACTGATGTCTCGCCAGGTAAATCCTCGGACAGCTAGGTAGCGTCAGGTTCCAATTTCTTTTATGGTCTCTCGTGGCATGGTTGGTTTCGACCTGGCCTTTCATTAGAAGGGGCTAGCGTTCGATCCCAAGTATGAGGTAGAAATTTATTTCTATTTGAACACGATGTTGTGTTGATATTTATCCATATTGACTCATTAGGGGTAATTTGAATGAATTACTACCAATTGTGTCACGTGGTGGGCCGGGAAATTGGGTAAAACTCGCTGGTAAGAGACTGATGTCTCGCCAGGTAAATCCTCGGACAGCTAGGTAGCGTCAGGTTCCAATTTCTTTTATGGTCTCTCGTGGCATGGTTGGTTTCGACCTGGCCTTTCATTAGAAGGGGCTAGCGTTCGATCCCAAGTATGAGGTAGAAATTTATTTCTATTTGAACACGATTTTGTGTTGATATTTATCCATATATATATATATATATATATATATATATATATATATATATATATGTATGTATGTATGTTAGGGTAGGTTAGGTAGGTTAGGTTAGGTTAGGTTAGAATATTATGATTACATTAAAAATAAATAATACAGCAATTTTTGCTTAAAATGCTTATGGTAACGGATAAACTATAAAAAAAAAGTCGGTCTATGAAAACATGTGGCTGACTGGGGTCCTTTATTTTGCCTTTCTGCTGTATACACAAGTGTTTTTAATATAATTGTAAGCTTGCCAGAAGTGAAAATTTTACCAGTTATATATATATATATATATATATATATATATATATATATATTTATATATGTATATATGTATATATTTATTTATATATATATTTATATATATATATATATATTTATATATATGTATATGTATATATATAAATATATATAAATATATATATATATATATATATATATATATATATATATATATATATATATATCTATCTATCTTATATGACACCCTAAGTGGCTTTGCTAAACGTTTGGCTACTCGATCTCTTCCCGTCCCTTGGGAGGGAATAGCATTATCCTGGTGAGAGACGATGTAGTTATAAAGGAAAGGTGGAAGGGTAGGGGGGAACAGTTGATTCGGAATGTTTATGCGTGTGTTCATATCAATCAAAATATTTAGCCGCTATTTTTGACAGGTGGCGTACACAAGTGAATACATATTATGCAACAGTCTTTTATAGTTTTTAAAGTTCTACCACTCTTTGCTAGAGTTATATCATATTGTAATTGCAATTTTTTTTTCATTTGCAACTAAGAACAAATACATTTTAACATAGATACGGAAAAAGAAAGAGCGCACATTCGTTTACACACACACACACACACACACACACGCACACACACACACACACATATATATATATATATATATATATATATATATATATATATATATATATATATATGTATATATACTGAAAATCATCTCCTAGAAAAGGTGGCTCTAAAACTACAGAATTCGCACCAAAAAGTTTTATTCACAGGAAGAAAAGAGAAGGCATAGTCAGGTAAAACAGTGGGGGTAAAAATGGAACGAGAAAATAATTGTGAGAAAATAAATTCTCTGGAAAGTAATCCTGGGAGTTGGGAACTGTTAGGCTGTTCCCTGTCCCCACGATGCCAGAAGATACAGTACGGTATGTATGAATGCAAAGGTTAGAATATGTATGCATGTATGATTTTTTATTTATATATATATATATATATATATATATATATATATATATATATATATATATATATATTCATATAATGAACATATACACACGTATATATATATATATGTGTGTGTGTGTGTATATATATATATATATATATATATATATGTATATGAAAATTATTATTATTATTATTATTATTATTATTATTATTACTTGGCAAGCTACAACCCTAGTTTGGAAAAGCAGAATGTTACAATCCTTGGGGCCCCAACAAGGAAATAGCCCAGTGGGGAAAGGAAACAAGGTAAAATAAAATATTGTAAGAACTGTAACATTAAAATAGATAGTTCCTATATAAAATATAAAAACTTTAACAAAACAAGAGGAAGAGAAATAAGATAGAATAGTGTGCCCGAGTGTACCCTCAAGCAAGAGAACTCTAATCCAAGACAGTGGAAGACCATGGTACAGAGGTTATGACACTACCCAAGACTAGAGAACAATGGTTTGATTTCGGAGTGTCCTTCTCCTAAAAGAGCTGCTTACATAGCTAAAGAGTCTCTTCTACCCTTACCATAAAATAGAATAATGTGCCCGAGTGTATCCTCAAGCAAGGGAACTCTAATCCAAGACAGTGGAATACCATGGTGCAAAGGCTATGGCACTTCCGATAACAAGAGAATAATGGTTTATTTTGTGAGTGTCCTTCTCCTAGAAGAGCTGCTTACTATACCTAAAGAGTATCTTCTACCCTTACCATTATGAAAGTGGCCACTGAACAATTACAGTGCAGAGGTTAACCCCTTTGGTGAAGAATTGTTTGGTAATCGCAGTGTTGTCAGGTGTATGAGGACAGAGGAGATATGTAAAGAATAGGCCAGACTATTCGGTATATGTGTAAGCAAAAGGATAGTGAACCGTAACCAGAGAGAAGGATCCAATGTTTCACTGTCTGGCCCGTCAAAGGGCCCCATTGCTCTAGCGGTAGTATATTCAAGTGACACCGTTGAGACATATGTATACAGCTACTGTATCCATATTTAGGAAGCAGAACTATACTAAAATATCCCTTTTACGGTACCCGTAAAAATTATTTAAAGGATAAAATGAATTGATAAGATTCCACTTCTCGAAAATAGAAGTTTATGACTTTTTTTTTCCTGCTGTCATAAAGATGATGACGGGCATTTTTAAAAAATTTTTGGAGTTGATATAATTGTTGAACAGATAGTTTTTCTTATACATAGATGATATATGTTAGATTACAATCTCATGTCTTGTGTATATATATATATATATATATATATATATATATATATATATATATATATATATATATATATATATTGTTCCAACACGAATACTTACCGAGAATTACTTCCTTAGGAGGGTCCTTGACCTCTCAATCTCGACCAAGATTTTCCTGCGCTACCCCCCCTATCTCGCTCCAGATAGTTTCTACCCCCGCCGCCAGGATAAGCCCTGCGTCCCGGATTAGGGCAGGTCACTGCTTTCCCGGGTCAGGATGCTCATTAAGTTCTTGGTCGTGAGATGTGAAACATCTCACCCTCTCGCTTAACTCTCGATCCTTTGGCGCGTTGTGATCCCACGTGTTTCCAGTGTGGGGACTTGTGTTTTTTCTGCGATAGTGCGTTTTCGCAAAGTGTTCTCAGTACGTTCCCCTTGCGTATATCCAGTGTTCCTGTAACTCGTTAGTGTTGGCTCTTCGTGTGCGAACGATGGAGCATATGCGTCGTTGCCCTGGTCCTAGAGCAGGAAAGTCGTGTGGGGCTTTCCTCTCTAAGCCAGAAGTGGACCCTCATTCCCTTTGTTCCACGTGCAGGGGTAAAGTTTGTTCCTCCTCGGACACGTGTCCCGAGTGCGTGAGTTGGGACGGCATTCAGTGGGTACGGTATAGTACCAAGAAAAAGAAGTCGTCGAAGCGTTCCCCCAAGAAAGTGAGTGGCGTGTCCTCTTTACAGTCGGTCAGTGATCGGTCCGACGAAGCCTCGGCCTCTCCGTCTCCTTCGCAGAGGAGTGGGCAACAAGCCCCCAGTGTTATTGTTAGCCATAGTGTTCTCCCCGGTGAACCCAGTGTGAGGGAGGAACCAAGGGCTGGCCCCTCTGGAGAGAACGGAAGGGCCGCTAGTGCTTCGGGGGAATCGGGCCACGTGGCAGGGGATCACGCTTCCTCAGAAGACCCAGTGTGGGGCAGTGTGGCTATTTCAGACTCCCCCCCGCCCTCGTGGGCCGGTGCGTCGGGTTCTCCCCCGCCAGAGGACAACCACGCTAGAGTTCGTCGCCCGAGTAGCGATGCCTTCGGGTGGAAATTGCCGAAGACTCCGGGGAGGTCACCGCTAAGGATGGACGTGTCCCTGGGTCCCTGGCCTCCTAGCAGGGACAGAGTAGACTCGGTGCCCTCGATCTCTACAGCAGTTCCCGAGGACTTCCTCCAGCACCCTGTCTCGGACGATCGATGGCGAAGAGCCTCCCCCGCGCATCACTCGGGCAGTCGTTACGCGAGGAACGTGGCGCCCTCGGACTCTTCGGAAGCAGATTCATCCTCCGGGGGAGAACGCAGGGAGAAACGGCACCGGAAGAGAGAGCGGACCGATAGTGATCGTTCCCGCTCCAGGTCGAGGTCGCGGCACAACAGGAAGCGCCCACACTCTCACTCCCGTAAGTACAAGAGGGAGGTCTCTCCCTGCGGCGAATGGGTCTACGTCCCCTCAGGAGAGTCCAGAAAGCACCGCTCTCCAGACTCTCGGTCCAGTGAACGAGCCTCTATGTTGTCACTGCCTACACACAGCCTAGAACCGCTCGACGTGCCACGCAGGAAGGACCTCGCTCTTAGGCACAAGTCCTCGAGGCCTCCGGTTCACCCCGCCCAGTGGGGGGAAGCGCGCTTCCGAGAAGGCAGCCCGACCAAACCAGCCCAGCTGGGGCGGTCGTCGAGCAGGAAGGACCGGTTTCCGGGGTCGGGTCTTCCCACCGGGACCGTGTCCTCCTCTTCCAGAGCCTTGGGGCAGTCGAAAGGCCTCCCGGAGTCGTTGGCCCCCACCCTACGGCGAGACCCACCCGCGTACGGGGCGCCCTACGGTTACGGGACGTCCTCCCTGGGACCGAGAGGAGAACGGCCGGTTTACCGCCCAAGCACGGCGCCCCTACGCCAAGCCGAGGCCTCGGTCGACGGAGGAGAGGCTTCCCCGTCGGAGGACTCCGCCTACAGAAGGGTGGTAGGCCTCGTCAGAAGGCTCCATGAAATTCCGGAACCCTCGGCGCCTAAGGTGAATGCCTGGAGGTCGAGCCTCTTGAGATATACTCACCGTGACGTCCTTCCGAAGTCCTCCCTGGCCCTGCCTCTCGCCCCAGACCTAGTACTGGGACAAGAATACATCGACAACTTGGTGGCCAGCAGTGCGGAGGCCCCCAAGTCCCAGAGTGCCTCCAAACTCCTCCAGGGTCTCAAACTACAGGGCAAAGTTTATATCCCGGAAGGACGGCGCCCAGGTCCCTATAGGGTGGACCCAGCCTTGGACATCCTGGGACAGGGCGGCTCGGACGAAAGGGCCTATTCAGCCCCTGTGTCCTTCTCACCCTCTGAAGCCGGCATGATGGAGGAGATGTCAAGAGATATGGTTAACGTCTCCTCATGGCTGGACTGGCGGGCCTCCACGTTGGTTAATGTACAGGCCTCCACAGACCCCGACGACCCTGAGCAACAAGGTCTCCTGTCGGACCTTCTCACCTCCGGGGGGAAAGCCCTCAAGTTTATGGCTTATCAGGCACTCTCCTTGACGGCCAACTGGGTCCTTCGAAAGTGGGACACAGTGCTTTCCAAGTTGACAAGAAAAATCCTGGACAGAGAGGCTCGAGTGATTCGTAGCCTACCCCTAGGAGGCGAGTCGCTGTTTCCGTTGAAGGAACTAGAAGTGCTGATGGAGAAGGTGTCCAAGAGGAGAGAGGCCAACGTCCCCAAACAAACATCCTCCAGGAGGCCTCCTTACAGGAGGTCAGTCTCGGATAGTGCCGTGACCCCTCAGGCTATCCCCAGCTCTTCGAGGAGGGACGCCCCCGCCTCCTCCTGGACATCAACTCCACAGCCCTCCTGCAGGGGAGCTCCAGCTTCTGCCAGCTCCTTCAGGTCAGGTTACTCCGCCTCGAAGAGAGGCAGATTAGGCCGCCCCTCTAGGAGAAGGTAGAGGGAGAGGCCCCCTACTCCCGCCCAGGCCTCGGGTTGGGGGATGCCTCAGACCATATTGGCAAGCATGGAAAACGCATGGGGCGGATGCTTGGACGGTGTCCGTCCTGAAAGAAGGCTACAGGATCCCCTTCATAGCGGATCCACCCCCTCTTATTCCAGCCACCCAGACAGAATGGTTAGCTCCCAGGGACCCGTTGATAAGGGCTACCCTGCAAAAAAAAGTTTCCTCCATGTTGGAGAAGGGAGCCATGGAAGAAGTCCTTCTCCCAGGGCCAGGCTTCTACAGCCGCCTGTTCCTGGTGGAGAAAGCAACGGGGGGGGGTGGGGGTGGAGACCGGTGATAGACCTGTCGGCCCTCAACAAGTTCGTCAAGAAGACGAACTTCAAGATGGACACCCCAAAATCCGTCCTGATGTCCTTGAGGGAGAAAGATTTTATGATGACGGTCGACCTCAAGGACGCGTACTTCCAGATTCCGGTCCACCCGTCGAGTCGGAAGTTCCTCCGGGTAAAATGGGGCTCCCAGATCCTGCAGTTCCGGACCCTCTGCTTCGGACTGTCGACGGCCCCTCAAGTGTTCACGAGGGTCTTCGCGACAGTCTCAGTATGGGCTCACGAACGAGGTATCCGCCTCATCAGATACCTGGACGACTGGTTGCTCCTTTCCAGCTCAAAGGCCCTCTTGGAAGAGCAAGGGAAGGACCTCCTCCGGTTTTGCAGGAGTCTGGGAATCATTATCAACCTGGAGAAATCGAACCTAACTCCATCCAACAGAATGGGGTACTTGGGGATGACGTTGGACACCGTGCAGGGGAAGGCCTTCCCCTCGGAAGACAGGATACAGAACCTCATCAAGATCATTCAGCCGTTCCTGTCGGGGCTTCCCAGGAAGGCGAAAGACTGGCAGAGGCTGATAGGTCACCTGGTCTCATTAGAGAAGCTGGTTCCCTAAGGGAAGATACGGCTCAGACCCGTACAATGGAACCTCAAGGCTCTATGGTCCCAGACAGGCTCTCAGAAAACATCGATTCCGGTCCTTCCGGACACGAGGGCAGCCTTAAAATGGTGGCGATGCCAGTCGAACTCCCTCAAGGGGATGCCCCTCGGGTCCTGTCCCCCCGAGTTTCTCCTGTTCACAGACGCCTCCAGCCTAGGGTGGGGAGCCCACCTGCGGTAGGAAACAGCAAGCGGGACCTGGTCGGAGACCGAAAAACAACTCCACATCAACGTCCTGGAGCTAAAAGCAGTACAAAAGGCATGTCTGCACTTTGCAAGTCGGTTGAAGGGAAACACCGTGGCCCTAATGTGCGACAACGCCACGGTGGTAGCCTACATCAAGAAACAGGGTGGCATGAAGTCGAAGGAACTGTGTGACCTCACCGTAAACATCCTGCATTGGGCGGACGAGCACCAGGTGACACTGCTAGCAAGGTTCATCCCCGGGAAAAGGAACGTGCTAGCCGACGGCCTCAGCAGGATAGGTCAGATAGTAGGGACGGAATGGTCCCTACACCCAGAAGTGGCCAGACTCATCCTTCAACGCTGGGGCTCCCCGGTGATGGACCTCTTCGCAACGAAGCTCAACGCCAAGTTACCGGTTTATTGCTCCCCGGTACCAGATGAAGGAGCAGCCCTAGAAGACGCCTTCCAGCACAAGTGGGACAACCTGGACGTATATGCCTTTCCCCCCTTCACGCTGCTAAGGCAGGTGCTCAACAGAGTAAGAACCTCCCAAA
>NC_090739.1:18307250-18324750 GCF_036898095.1 Palaemon carinicauda
GAGCAAACTGGAATCCTCTCCGAAGGCCCTCCCGTACCTTTTCCCCTTTCGTCGGGGAAATGAAAAATCCCTTTTCTTTGCCAGTCTCTCGGACATCCCAGAGGGTCACCGTCTAACTTACTCATCGGGGCGAGAAAAAATGGATGCCTCATTAAAATTCATGAGTCTTCGGACGTAAAAGGTATTTGATGACATCCGTTTTGGGAAGTCTAAAGAGAAGGGAATTCTGGCTGACATCGGATGGCGCGGTGTTTAAGCGACGGCATTTGACCAGTTCAGAACTGCTGTTCTGAAGTAGATGGAGTTGAGGAATGGCTTTCAGAATGCTGTTTTTTTTAATGAAATAATTTACGCACACATACACATACAAATATATATATATATATATATATATATATATATATATATATATATATATATATATATATATATATATATGTATGCGACCAGTCAAAAATGTCGACTATATATTTAGATATGCACACACACCCCCATATCGCCAGAGTATGACTACTCTTTCTCCTTTACCCGAGGGACTGGGGAGAGCTGAGCGTGACCTATATATATATATATATATATATATATATATATATATATATATATATATATATATATATATATATATATCCAGACACTTGCTCTCTATTATATAGTGGAGATATACGAGGTCTGTCCAAAAAGTATCCGACTTTTAGCTGTTACATACCTGATGTGATTGGGACCCTAATCATCTTCAAAGTAGACCACTTGCGCCTGCACACACTTATCCCAATGATATTTCCATTGTCAAAACCACTTCCGGTAGCCTTCATTCGGAATTGTGTTCATCTCTGACTTGTGTTTTGCATTATATCTTCTCTAATCTCAAAAGTGCAATATCGAGAATATCGAGTGTTGTTAATGACTGCAATGCCATGTCTAGAAATGCCAAGAAATTTCAGATCTGGTGTGTAAAAATGGCATTTGCATCGTGACAATGCTCCAACTCATTCATCCTGTTTAATCGAAAAATTCTTCGCCAAACGTGGAATTCCAGTCGTGAAGCAACCTCCCTACTTTCCAAACTTGGCTCCTTGCGACTTTTGGTTGTTTCTGAAATTGGAGAAGACATTGAAAATATCTCGTTTTGAGAGTACAGAAGAGATAATACAACACACGAAATCTGATATAAACGCCCTTCCAAATGAAGCCCACCAGAAGTGTTTTCAGCTCTAGAAGGATCGGTGGCCTAAGGGTGTGCAGCGCCAAGGGGCGTACTCCGAAGGGGATTAGGGTCACAATCCTATCAAGTACTTAATATATTTTTCATGGCCAAAGGTCGGATACTTTTTAGACAGACATCGTATTTCTGTCTGTCTGTCTGTCTATCTATCTATCTATCTATTTATCTATCTATACACACACACACACACACACACACAGTGTAGTTGAATCAGTAGACCTTCAAAAGTTCAAAGTTGGAGCGAATGTTTTTATGTTGACCAGGCTGACATGAGTCTTTTTATAGTTTATATATGACATATCTGTTTTTGACGTTGTTAATAGTTTATATAGGACATATCTGTTTTGACGCTGTTACTGTTTTTAGAATGATATATTGTTAATTTATTCTCATCATTTATTTATTTTCTTATTTCCTTTTCTCACTGGGCTATTTTTCCCTGTTGGAGCCCTTGGGCTTAAAGCATCTTGCTTTTCCAACTAGGGTTGTAGTTTGGCTAGTAATAATAATAATAATAGTAATAATAATGTGTGTAGTTTTACCTTTCTGATGAAATACGAATTGTCAAGACCTGGAGGAACATTTTGATTTACGAGATCACTGTGTTTGCTCATTTGCTTTGCAAATTACAAGTATCACATTCATATGTCTTCGGAATTTGGTGTCCTTCATATATTTGAAGATTTACTCTTTTGATCTTTTTTCTAATTTAACTTCTTCTGTAGGTTAATTGTAATTGTGTTTGTTTTCTCCTTTTAGTTTGTTTAAATCTTATCGACAAATTATTTCATGGTAATCCTTGTCAAAATTCTTAGAACACGTTCGACAACAACATTAATTGACTTGATGTTTATTATTATTTTTGTGATACCAGAAAACTACATGTTATTGATCATGTTAAGATTACCGGCTTTTTAATGAAAGTTAAGTCATTATTACGAAAATACGTACATTACTTTGTTTATGCTTAAGGCTTTCTTTGAAGTAGTTCGTAACTATTTTTACCTTATTTAACATTAAATACGAACACCGTTATAGAATAAGTTTTCCAACCGAAACTAGAACTTTCGCTAAAGACTTTATTAAGTCTTTTAAGGTATTTTTTTACAGTAAAAATTGGAGAATGGTTGATACTATTTTCTTGGAATCGTCGTTATTTGCTTGATAAGAATGTATGTAGCATAAGAAAAAAAATTCATTGCTCTGCTGGTGATGGAATTGGACTGGATTTTTCAAATTTGGTTGTGTAAATAGTAAAATAAAGAAGAGGTTGGACAGCAAGAAGTAAGAAAGGAAGAGAGACCAAAAGTATAGTAGAAGGATATAAAGCAAGTGTACTAGAGGCCGAAGAAACACTGTGTAACTGTGTGTAAATAGTAAAATAAGGAAGAGGTTGGACAACAAGAAGTAAGAAAGGAAGAGAGACCAAAAGTATAGTAGAAGGATATAAAGCAAGTGTACTAGAGGCCGAAGAAACACTGTGTAACTGTGTGTAAATAGTAAAATAAGGAAGAGGTTGGACAACAAGAAGTAAGAAAGGAAGAGAGATCAAAAGTATAGTAGAAGGATATAAAGCAAGTGTACTAGAGGCCGAAGAAACACTGTGTAACTGTGTGTAAATAGTAAAATAAGGAAGAGGTTGGACAACAAGAAGTAAGAAAGGAAGAGAGACCAAAAGTATAGTAGAAGGATATAAAGCAAGTGTACTAGAGGCCGAAGAAACACTGTGTAACTGTGTGTAAATAGTAAAATAAGGAAGAGGTTCGACAGCAAGAAGTAAGAAAGGAAGAGAGATCAAAAGTATAGTAGAAGGATATAAAGCAAGTGTACTAGAGGCCGAAGAAACACTGCAAAACCCTCAAGTAATATCACTGATATCACTACCCCTCCTGCAGGGTGCTGGTGACGAGGAAACACTTTTCCCCATGTTTCACATTCCTTTGGCGTATTTTTTTCCCACAGAAATTTAGATGCTAAGAGGTTTACTTTACCCTGTTACGACCATAATGAGCAACATAATTATATATCGGAATTTTTTTTTTTTTTTTTTTTTTTTTTTTTTTTTTTTTTTTTTTTTTTTTTTTTTTGCATTTCTTTAAAGTCTACTAATTGCAGAAAACATGTTATACTTCAAGATAAAGCCTTTGGGATCTTACATGTAATTACCCTGCATTTTACCAAAACAACCGAATAAGAGGCAATTATTTTGAATAACAACAATGGGGAGGGCGGGGGGGACCTTGGTCCAGATACCCTGTTAGGAAAATTATTCCTGTTGATGAACTAAAATTGTCAAGGAAGTAAAGCGTAATTGAAGGCGAATGACAACCTGCTTAGTCACTACACAAAGGCAGTTTTGCAAAAGTAGGATGCGGAAAGTCTCATTAAATGGGTCTACACCGTACCATAACAAAATGAGGTCACGTAAATAATTTATGAAAAATAGAGGGAGATGGAGAATTTTTCCATGTTTATGCAAAGTGATGACAAACAATCAAGTTGAGAGTTTCCATCAAGTCAACAACGTAAAAGTCTGGAATAAGAAAAAAAAAACTTTATCGAGGGATGAGGGAAAATAATGGGATTTTATTTCAAAATTGAATATTTATTTAGAATTCCAAGTAAATTTCATTAGGCCTAATTTGCAATAAGGCCTACTTGAACTTAGAAAGGGATAGGAATTAGCCATAGACTAGAATGTAATACCTTGGTCTAAATAATGATTAATATGGAAGGGTGTGGTTATAAATAAGTTATTTTATTTTCTAACATAGTAAAACTGTTAAAATATTATAGATTGTGCTTAAGGAAAAGAAACGATAGTTTTTCAGCAACATCTCTTGAGTTAAATTTTCAAAAGGAATTTTCTCTAGATATTTTAACTCAAAAAGGGAAGAAAATACAGCAATAGTAATAATAGCAGATTTTATTTCAAGTATCTGGATGACAAGACAATTGCGAATAAGTGCTGGGCAGCAAATTATTAAGTGTATAAATAATAAACTGTTAAATACATTTAATGTAAATATTATTGGATATAAGAATCACGTTAAAAATATTTTTTCAGATCAGTATGTTTCTAACTTAAAAACATATTTAGAAAAATAATAAAATTGTAATTTTTTTATATTATAGTAGATATAATGTATATACAAAAATGTGAAATATAATTTGTAAATGAATATCTCTTAATAAAAGAAAAAAAAAAGATACCTTATAGAGGATACTTATCTGAGAGGAAAATCATGACTTGGTAGTAATGTTTGAGCTGACGAGGGAAGGAAAAATACTTATGAGGAAAAAATAGTGATTTGCTGGTAGAAAATAAGATTACTTTGTTAGAAAAAAAATGTTAAAATTAATTCCGTTATGAAAATGCACTGATAATGTCATTAAGGAAAAAGTGAATAACTCAAATACAAAAGACAAAGTAACATTGAATATATAAATATGGGTGAAATTGCGGTTTTATTGAAAGAATGAAAATGAAAGATGAGATAAATTAAGAGATTTTAGGTGATGTTTCTGGCAATTAGTGAAGAATGATGAGCACCCTTGATAATTAGCAAGGGTAATCGTGACTTGTAGAACGTTCAAGGAGAAACCATTATTTCGGAGGAAGGGGAAAATGATAAGGTTGGAGAGCTATTACCGTCATAATTCACTAAGGAATGATTAAGAGGTTGGCAGTGTTGCGAGTAACTGATTTTGGAGAATTAGTCGATGTAAACAGCTGATTTACAAGTTATTGGGAAATTATCACTTATTCTGACGCAGCCACCAATAATCTTGGTTTTTAAAGAGAAAAGAGGTTCCCTAAACATTATGTCAATGTAAATCATAATATTCATATTTAACGATTTGTACTGTATAAACTTCATAATGTTTAAAAGTCATTAGAGAAATAATAGCTTAAAATGAACTCAGGCATGAGTTACAACAAAATTAAAAGGAATCTAAACAGAACTGCTGTGTTAAAAAATGCAATATTTTTAATAATTTTCTTGAGGTTAATCATTGTGTAGTTGCAAAAAGCAAGTTTATTTGAGTGATGAAGGAAACTTGGGACAAATACTGTCTATCTATGTACCTATCTAAAGATTTTACATACTATTTTTACTTCGTCTTTCTTTTACTCCCTTGAATATTCAATACAAATGGTTATATGTTCAACTTCTTCATCACCGCTGCCATCCTGAAGCTAAGAGGCTGTCTGCCTTAATGCCTGTTCTTCAATTATTTCTATCGGAAGCATCTGCCTTCTCCAATTTACCTTCAGTTTATCCTGCAAATAATCCTTTGTCTAGACGTGGCGTTATCTCCATTCTAAGGGTTGATGATTCATCCAGAAGGACTAACTATAAAAGGCTCATTTTTTATAGTTCTGTCAATATGTACTTAGAAATAGAAAGATATCTTTAAAAAAGAGAAACAAATATGAATATATCTTTATAGTATATCTTTAAAAAAGAGAAACAAATATGAATATATCTTAATAGTATATCTTTAAAAAAGAGAAGCAAATATGAATATATCTTTATAGCAAGCATATTGTTTTTGACGGTTGAAGACTATTTTTTAATTAACTTAAATTAGTAGTGACGTTCAGCGAGCAGTAGCTAAAAGAAATACTTAGACTTTATTGGGGATTGTTTCGATAGGGCTCACATAACTAGTATATGAAACGATTACGAATTGGGAAATAAAAAAAAGAAAATTAGGTTGCTGTGGACGATGACAAAACATAAAAACCAATGGCAAATTATGGAAGTAGGAAGAGTGAAATCATAAGGAAATATGGTAATTCAAATTACCATAATTATTGAACGAACTTTAATTTATATTAGAGATCCATAAAAAACAAAATATATAAAATGAAAAAATAGTAGTCTCGTAACCTTGACGTTTAAAATAGTTTTTTTATTTCCAAGGGAAAGTTAAATATGACAATGCTGTCAAAACCTATTTAATTGCTTTTGTTTTTAGCTCTTATGAATAAGAATAATATTATATTTAAGGAACCATATTTACAATTAATTTACAAAAACATTGGGAAATCGGTTTTAGATTAAACTGTCGTTGTAGCTACATAGGAAAATTATGGAAATTGAAGTTACATAGAATTAGCTCTTAACTCTGAAATTTTTATAAAATTATTTTGATTTGCTTTAAAATCATCGTTCCCAGTGTAGTTCTGGAAAATCTAAAGAAACATCACTCATGTGTTTACTTCATTAGATATTTAATTAGATAGATTGCCGAGAATTGATTAATATAAAAGATTATTTCAAAAATTCTTTATAATTTGCACTGAGTAATGATGAGGCTCTTTCCAGTATCGACAGCTTACTTTAAATTAAATATGCCGTAATAAGTGTTAATTTCTCACTAAATGCCCTGTAACCTTTACGTCACCCAAAGAATTATTAACATTTGATATTCCATGATTTAATTTTTTAATACACAAGTAAATGCGACATTAATGCTTCAGTACACCTTGTAATGTAACTGTTGCAAAATGAATAGTCTAGCTGTGGGTTTGAACAAATGTTCTTATGATAATGAACAGGCAATTCTATCCGTAGATCAAAGTGAAACATATATGTTTTTTTTTTTTTTACGGATATTCTAACATATAAGAAAAGAAATGGACCCGAGCAGGACATAAATGAGAAGGCCAGATTATACCTGGAAATTAAGAATGACAGAATGGGTCCCTAGAGATTGCAAAAGAACCAGAGGAAGGAAGGGAATACCATGGATTGACGAGCTAAGAAAACTTGCGGGTGTGGACTGGCATAAAAAGATCATAAATAGACTTATTGAGAGTCTTGAAATTTTCGGTGATCAATCTATTTTGAAGAAGTCTTTCAATTCTTTCATTCTACCTTGTTTCGAGTATTGTTCTCATGTCTGGTCTTCTGCTGCTGATTCTCATCCCAATTTGTTAGACAGAAACTTAAGTTCTATTAATTTTCGTATTCCTGATATAGGTATTAATCTCTGGCATCGTCGTTCAGTTAGTTCGTTACGCCTGTTGGATAAGATTTACATAATTCTGACTATACTTTGAATTCAGATCTTCCCGGACAGAACCATCCTGTGCGTAATATTAGATGTGCAGTTAACTCTAAATAACATTGTCTTCTCCATCATAACGCTCAAAATATAGTGCACAGTATTCTAGAAGTTTTATTCCAGCTGTGATCAAGTTGTGGAATGATCTTACTAATAGGTAGTTGAATCGGTTGAACTTCAAAAGTTCAAATTTGCAAGCAAATGTTTTTATGTTGAACAGGCTGATATGTCTTTTTTTATAGTTTATATATGAAAAATCTGTTTGAATGTTGTTACTTTGTTCATTACTCCTCATTATTCCTCACTGGGCTATTTTCCTCCTGTTGAAGCATCCTGCTTTTCCAGATTGGGTTGTAGCTTAACTAATAACAACGTTATATATATACAATATATATATATATATATATATATTATTCTAATTGTTCATTATTTTTCATATAGTTCATCTATTTTCTTATTTCCTTTCCTCAATGGGCTATTTTTCCCTGTTGGAGCCCTTGGGCTTATGGAAGCCAGCTTTTCCATCTAGTGTTGTTATTATAACTATTATTATTACTAACTAAGCTACAACCCTAGTTGGAAAAGCTGGCTGTCATAAGCTCAAGGGCTCCAACAGGGAAAAATAGCCCATTGACGAAAGAAAATAAGAAAATAGATGAACTATATGGGAAATAATGAACAATTAGAATAGAATATTTTAAGAACAGTAACAACATTAAAATAAATATTTCACATGTAAGCTATATAGAGAGACTTATTGATATTTTATCACAACAGAAAAATTGTAAAAGTGTGTATGTTATGTAGGTAATTAGGTGTGCAAAGGAAAGTTACATACATTATTATGTTATGCAGTAGGCCCAGCAAGAATCGTAAATATTAATTAGCATAGATTAATTATTTAGCTGAGCTAATACTGTAAGAGTACTTCATACTATACATATCACGGAACGATTTTTGCTATGTTGTCAAAGGACATAGATCTCTAAATCAGGGATCACCATCAAGTGAGCGACTTATCTAATATTAATACCCTGACTTCGTAGACAGCCTGCGATGGCATTTGGACATGGAAATGCTTTTACATTGGCAGCCATTGGTGTACAGCATCTCTAGGAGAGGGAGATGGCAGTCTGTCGGTTGTGTCAGAACACTGCTGTATCGTGGCACTACATAATGTTAAATTATCACTAAATTTGTGCTTTCCTTAAGAGGTTTTCGTTGATATTTTGTTATCCAAAAACCAGTTTTATATAGTAAATTAATTTGCAAAAGAACTTTTAACGTATTATAAAGATGGATATTACAGCACCGTCCTAAACATTATGACATATTTGGATATAATCTGTTGCATGGAATATTCAGCTTTCAGTGCGGAACCTATTCAAGTCCTTTCTATGCATGAGACGTGTGCCAAAGCGAAGGCTATTAATAAACTTAATCTTAATCTATCATGTGATACGCTAATATCGTGAATGATATGGTTATCGTTGTGTATTAAAATTAAATAGAATTAGTGATCTATCAATGGTTCTTGTTTTTAGTTAATATCTATATTTTTTTTCTATTTTTGAAGAATTATCCATGCACAGGGCGTGCATTTTGATGAAATCCACTTATAGTACAAAATGCTAAGGTAACTTGCAGTGCGTTCACACCCCAGCAGACTTACAAATACTAATACACACAACAGCTATATAAAGAAAGTCTTGATAGATGCTTGAAAACGGTATTGGTTTAGAAAGTTCGGGATTCAACGTTGAAGAAGCGAGAAAGAATTTTCAAGAGGTCAATGGCGTCGTTTATTTACGGGGCTTTGACGTACTGCTGACGAAATTTCCACTTTCCTCCCTACTTTACATTCATAGATTAAAACAATATATTCATTAATGTAAACATGAGCCAGTCATCTACTTCCATTCCCGCCTTGCCCCCAACTCTCTCTCTCTCTCTCTCTCTCTCTCTCTCTCTCTCTCTCTCTCTCTCTCTCTCTCTCTCTCTCTCTCCAAATCCCAACTCCGAATATGGTTGACAGGGAGAGAGACGACGAATCTGGTACCCAACTGTTGCTGAGTCGCATATCGATGTCATATCGTGTCTGACACGGCTGGGACATTCATTCACACACAGGAGCATAATCTTCGCATCTATTTCGCTCTCCGATGATCAGGGTTCAGTGCCTTGGAATAATGTCTTCCGGGGATATTGAGTACTCATATTCTAGGCGTCACTTTCATTGTTGGGGAAAGGTTTTAAGCTATTTATTTTTCTTTTTGGATTTATGGCAAGACTTCTTGGTTATGATTGTTTTTATTTAAATTTACTTTTTCATTATTTTTGTTTAATTATCCATCTGATTATTTATTATGATTTCATTTATTGTATGGCCATAGTACAGAAGTTGCAAATTTCGATATGTAAGTAGTAGTGACTTCAGTTGAATAAGTTTATTATTAATATCGCTAGCTTTTAGGTTATTCAATTGTTCGTGTTTGGGGCTTTTATTTTTTTATATTAAATTCTTTGCAATTGATTTAATATTCGCTTTTATTCTAGTTCCCTAATGAAATACTATGCTTGATTTGTTTCTAAATACATTTTTTGCCCCAATTTGTAATTATTGCCTATCCATATATATATATATATATATATATATATATATATATATATATATATATATATATATATATATATATGTATATATATATATATATATATATATATATTATAATATAGTGGCGTCAATGTGCTTCTTTAATTTTCAGACGTAATCCTTTGGTTTAATGAACGGTGATTATTTTTTTTTCTTCATACTTTATTCACTACGACACTGTTTCGATAAAAACTTTGTCTTTTATCATTTATTGCTGGTTTCCATAAGTTTACTTTTCCTTTTATACATCAGGAAGCGTGCACCAACTTTGTCTATACATTTTTATGCCCTGAGGAGATGTGTATCTGTCACAGAGAAGACTATTAGACACACTACCACAACAGTCCGAAGAAGGATGTTGGCCCACAGAAATTTGGAGGTCATAAACCAACACTATATTAATGTCCACGGCCGGAAACCATACCTGAAGGAATTAATTGATGGGACCCACATTGTTCACAAGGAGAACAATTACAGTACAGCAGCCATATAATTGCTGAAGCTGTAAGCATCGCCCTCCAGACACCAACTTTGAACATACAGAAAGATTCTAATTATATGCTCCCTTCAAGCAGAAAGCGACATGAATAAACTGTGTGACGGGCCGAGAGAAGGTTGTGACTCAAAGACAGGATGAAAGCAACTGAGTGAGTTTATTATTGAACACTCTCCTTTATATATAAAAGCTCAAGGCAATAAGAAATTTCATGTTCAAAATCGACACTGTTACCGGTGAGAAAAACAGACTTGTTTATTCAGGCTCTTTTTAGTGCGAGGGAAGAGCGAAGATACAGCATAATACACAAAATGAACTATGTACGATCGTGTGACACACAGTTGGTACATGTACAATCGTGTGACACATAGTTGGTACATGTACGATCGTGTGACACACAGTTGGTACATGGCTCCCCCCCCCCCCCTCAAAATGACATACTGTACATGTTAGATAGGGCACCCTGATCTAGAGAGGTGAACTGTAGGCGGATCATCTGGCAGGAGATAAGCAGGTTTTAGACGATCAATGGAGACCCAGTCTTCTTTGCCACGAATGTTTAGTAGGAATGCTTTCGGACTGCGTCAGATCACAAGGAAAGGGCCCGTGTAAGGGGGCGTTAGCGTTGGCTTGCTAGTGTCGTTGCGCAGGAAGACGTGCGTTGCAGAATGCAAGTCTGTCGGTATGTGATGCTCCGCTGGGGGCTTGTAAGTCTGGCGGCATGGAGTAAATTTTCCCACGACGTAACGTATGCGCTGGAGATCGTCAGAGGAGGTTGTAGAAGGAAAAAATTCTGCAGGGACGACCAACGGGTCGCCATATACCATTGCAGCTGCCGAGACGTCGAGGGCGTCTTTAGGAGTGGTCCTTAGTCCCAGAAGGACCCAGGGAAGCTGAGTAAACCTGTTGGAATCCTTGCAGCGGGACAACAAAGCTGCTTTGAGGGTGTGATGAAAACGTTCAACCCTTCCATTGGCAGCAGGATTGTAGGCCGTTGTCTGATGTAGGGTGATGCCCAGGAGATTCGCTAATGATGTCCACAATTGAGAGGTGAAAGTGGTACCCCTGTCAGAAGTAATATGCTGAGGGATACCAAATCTTGCAATCCATCCAGAGAGTAAGGCAGATGTACATGAGGCGGACATTGCAGCTTCCATGGGAATGGCTTCAGGCCAATGAGTGGAGCGGTCGATGACGGTAAACAGGTAACGATGTCCTTGTGATGTAGGTAGGGGGCCTACAACGTCGACGTGAATGTGTGGGAAACAACGCTGAGGTTGAGGAAAGGTGCCCACTCCTGAATCTGTGTGTCGATGTACTTTGGAAGTTTGGCAAGAAGTACAGGCGCGGACCCAATCCTTAGCATCCTTAGAAATGCCGTGCCAAATGAACTTCGTCTTCAGCACCTGTGCGGTAGAACGGCACGAGGGATGTGAAAGGCCGTGAATGAAATCAAACACCTGCCGGCGCATGGGAGCAGGAATCCAAGGTCTTGGTCTACCAGTACTGACGTCACAGAGGAGGGTTGGAGTCTTCGAGGCTTCCCAACGGAGGGACTTGCAGGATGTCTTACATGCTTGATACTCTGGATCCTGTCGTTGGGCTTCAGCCAGGGCGTTGTAATCCAATCCCAGTTGAATGGCATCCAACGTGTTTCTTGACAGGGCATCGGCAACGGGATTCATTTTCCCAGGGACGTATTGAAGGGTGCAATTGTATTCAGCCAGGGTGGAGAGATGTCGGCGTTGACGGGCTGACCAGGCGTCAGACTGTCGAGTGAAGGCGTGCACCAGAGGCATGTGGTCTGTGCGAATGATGAAGGGCGTACCTTCTAAGAAATGGCGAAAGTGACGGACAGCCAAGTGCACCGCCAGCAATTCGCGATCGGAGGTAGAATAACCCGATTCTGCCTTGGACAGTTTTCTGCTGAAGAAGGCCAATGGACAGGGCGACCCGTTGACCACCTGCTCGAATACTGCACCAATAGCGACGTCGCTGGCATCGGTGAAGAGAAGAGAGGCGCATGTGGGATAGGAAAAGTGAGAGCCGCAGCAGTTGATAGGGCCTTCTTTGCATTGCAGAAGACCGCTTCTTTAAGGGGACCCCACTTCAGGTCTTTTGGCTTGCCCTTGAGGGAGGCGTAGAGGGGAGCAAGAGTGGCGGCAATGGCTGGCAGAAAACGGTGATAATAGTTGATCATGCCCAAGAATTCCTGCAGAGCTTTGACGGTCGAGGGCACGGGGAAGTCCTGAACGGCTGCTACCTTCTCAGGGAGGGGGTGGACTCCTTCAGGAGTGATGCGGTGCCCTAAGAACGACACTTCGTTGGCGCCAAAGGTACACTTGTCGTACCGGACTACAAGGCCGTTTTGTTGCAGGCGGCCGAGCACGATGCGCAGGTGACGGAGGTGTTCCTTTTTTGAGGAGGAGAACACAAGTATGTCGTCCACATAACATACACAGAAAGGGAGGTCCCCTAAGATGCCATCCATGAGACGTTGAAACGTGGCCCCGGCATTACGAAGGCCAAAACAGGAGTAATTGAAGGTGTATGTACCAAACGGAGTGGTGAGGGCAGTCTTGGGGATGTCTTCTGGGTTTAGAGGCACCTGATAATACCCCTTCAGGAGGTCGAGCGTAGAGAAAACCTTCACTTTGTGCAGGTAGGAGGTCACGTCAGTTCTGTTTGCATGTTCAGGCGCCTGTAATCCCCGCATATACGGAGGGAGCTGTCTTTCTTCAGAACGATGTGTAAGGGTGTCGACCATGGGCTGGAGGCCTTTTGGCAAAGGCCCATTTCCTCCATTTCGGTGAACGTCTGTTTGGCGGCTGCCAATCGTTCCGGTGCCAGACGTCTGAATTTTGCGAAGACTGGGGGTCCGGTCGTCTTGATATGGTGATAAATACCGTTCTTGGCAGGGGCCGTGGGCTTTTTGGCGAAGTTCTAGACGGAAAACTTCTCGGTACGACGTGAGGAGATGGGCGTAGGCATCGTGGGTGTGCTGATGTGGAGAGCGAGGTTGGAGGAGGCGGGTTGAAGAGGTGTCTACAAGTATGAGTCTGCGTTGACCAATCGTCGGTGGGCGACATCGACCAGTAGGTGGAAATGAAAGAGGAAATCCGCACCGAGGATTGGCAATGTGACATCAGCAACGAGAAACTTCTAATTAAATTTACCATTTCCGAACGATAATGCGAGGTTCTCGTAACCGTAGGTGGGTATCACAGATCCGTTGGCAGCTACCAAGTGGACGTTGGCAGACGTAGACAGACGTAGACAGACCATGTCGTGTCCTGAAGAGTTCCCTTGGCAAAAGAGAACGACAAGCACCCGTGTCTACTAAAAATCGCACGCCCGTTAATATCAATAAATTGAACCAGTTGTAACAATCCAAAGAGTGTTTACATTATTTTGGGACATCCTGTGTATATATATATATATATATATATATATATATATATATATATATATGTGTGTGTGTGTGTGTGTGTCTATATATATATATATATATATATATATATATATATATATATATATATATATATATATATATATGTATATATATATGTAATTTCAGTTTAGGGATATCTCTACATTGTATGAGAATGATTAACTACCTTTTTATGATAACTTGAAACTAAATAACCCCTACTTTCTAAATGTCATGTCACAGTCTCGTGAAGAATTAATTGGAGATTAAGAGAAAAATTTAATCGGTTCAATCGATGAGCAATTTATTTTTCATTTTGAAATGGATCTAAACATTACATTAATGTTGCAGCTGATTGAAGTAATTTCCCAATTTTTCTGTGCGCGAAGAAAAGAATGCTAATTCTTCATGAATTTCATGACGCAAACGTATTTCATGTAATTAAGTAACACGATATAGTAATTGCCAGGAGTTCAAGCTTTAAATCTGATAGGTTAATGGAATATCGGCAGATCTTTAGTTTCTTTTCTGTCCCCAAAAAATTGATGATGAAATTCAAAATCCTTTAGGGGTAATTGAATGAACGCTGTATGGAAATACTATTTTAGTTCCAGTAACTGAAAACTATATCATTGAAGCTCTTCGAGATGATGGCGATGATTCACAAGTATTATAATTCATTTTGAATATAAATTTTTTAGATAAAGACAATTTTATGAAGATCATTTATGTATGGAAGTTAAGTGGTTATTAGTAATCCCATAAGTTTATCTTTGAATGGTAAATGTGCCATTTTATCCCACATCACCGGAAAATGATGAGTGAGTTTGTGCTAAAATTGATCAGAATCGAGGCTTATAAGTAAAACTTCCAACTCATAACGGTTATATGACCTTTACTATTATATGACTATTATATATATTATTTATATATATGTATATGTAATTGAATGTGTGTGTGTATATATATATGTATATATATATATATATATATTATATAGTATTTTATATATACTATTATATGACCCAATAACTAATAGACTTCTTAGTTTAGTTGTTTTATGATTCGATTTTTTTTCTTTTCCATGGAAACTCATTTTTAAAATTACTAAATAAAGTTCCCTATAATTAACAATGTTCTCGAAACTCTCAACATAAACTCTTTATAACTCAGGTGAATATATGTTTTCCCACGGATCTATCATATGAGTAGACAGATAAAATATCCAAGTATATTGCTCCTTATTCCATAACTAAATATTACTTTGGACTAAGAGATTAATAGTTTTTTCCAGGTTTTATCTTGTAAATAGAGAGATTAAAAGAATGATAAAAAATTCAGGGATATTGCTCCTTATCCCACTATCAATTCTTACTCAAGAGATTGATATGTTTTCCCGGTTCTATCATGTGAATAGAGAGAAAGATAGAGTGATAAATGATTTATGGAAATTGCTCCTTAACCCACAACTAACTCGCATCCCTTCGTGCAAATTGTTCGTTGACACCGCTAAGGGAAAGCCGAATATCTCATTTCACGCAACGGGCGAGATTTATGGTTTGCAGAAACGGAAAATTCCCATCTATCTCGCTGAATGCACACATCACTCGAGCAGTTCCCGTATTTGCTCACAACGACAAATGTCCCCGGGGCTCATAAATCTTCGGACATGTGTCCGAAATGGCGAAGATTTTTTTGAGTCAGTTACTTAAAGCACGTGAATGATTAATGTTTTGCTACACGCAGTCATGTGTAAACATGCTTTGCTGGGTAATGCAGTGATCACTGGGCCGTTCTAGTTTGTGTATAGCTGAGAAAGAATCAATTGAATTATAGTTTCAACTTACAGCTAAGAAAGAATTAAGGAATTTATAGTTTCAGTTTATACATAAGAAAGAGTCATGGAATTTAGTTTCGATTTCTTGTAGGAAAGAGTCAAGGAATTTATAGTTTCAGTTTATACACAGGAAAGAGTCAAGGAATTTATAGTTTCAGTTTATACATAGGAAAGAGTCAAGGAATTTAGTTTCTATTTCTTGTAGGAAAGAGTCAAGGAATTTATAGCTTCTAGTTAAAGCTAAGAAAGAGTCAAGGAATTTAAAGTTTAAATTTATAGCTAAAAAAAGAGTCATGGAATATATAGTTTCAATTTATAACTAAGAAAGAGTCAAGATATATATAGCTTCAATTTGTAGAGAAGAAAGAGTCAAGGAATTTATAGTTTCAATTTATAACTAAGAAAGAGGCAAGTAATGTATAGTTCCAATTTATAGCCAAGAAAGAGTCAAGGAATTTATAGTTTCAATTAATAGCTAAGAAAGGGTCAAACAATTTATAGTTTTAATTTTAAGCTATGAAAGAATCAATGTTTAGTTTCTATTTAAATCTAAGAAAGAGTCAAGAAAGTTAAAGTTTCAATTTACAGCTAAGAAAGAGTCAGGGAATTTACAGTTTCAATTTATATCTAATAGAGTCAAGAAATTTATATTGTCAATTTGTAGGTTGAAAGAGTCCAGGAATTTAGAGTTTCAATTTATGGCTAAGAAAGAGTCAATGAATTTATAGTTTCAGTTTATAGTTGAGAAAGAGTCAAGGAATTTATAGTTTCAACTTATAGATAAGAAAGAGTCAAGGAATTAATAGTTTCAATTTACAGTATAGCTGAGGAAGATTCAAGGAATTTATAGTTTCAATTTATAGCTAAGAGTCAAAGAATCAATAGTTTCAATTTACAGTATAGCTAAAAAAGAGTCAACGAATTTATAGTTTCAATTTACAGTATAGCTAAGAAAGTCAAGGGATTTATAGTTTCAATTTATAGCCAAAAAAAAAAAAAGTCAAGGAATTTAAAGTTTGAATTTATAGCTAAGAAAGAGTGAAAGGAAGTTAGAAAATATTTTTAACGTAACCCTTCGATGTGATAATCTCACTAAATGATTCCCGTGAAAAAAAAGAACCTTGTAATAGAATATTTTATTGGTGTTGCGATGGGATAAGACTCCTTTGGAACAATCGTTCCTTATTTATTTCAATCTCCATTTTATACGCAGCTTTTCATTTAAGAAAATTATGTTATTAATCATTGCTTGGTTGTTTATTAAATAAAAAGTCTGAATTTTTTCATATATAATTTTATATGTGCTCAAACTTCTAATCATCATAAAATGCCGGTGCTCTTTTCGCCATTTAAGAACTTTCTCTTTAATTCCTATCCTTCATCCACTTGAAGTGCTTCAGGCATTAAATGCTTTATTTTGTATCAGAACGTTTTAACTACTTGAACCGGATTTTGTAAATGTTTTTTTTCTTTTTTTTTTGTTACGAAATCATTATATAATGATAACATATGTGCAGTATTTAATAGTACTTGATAGTCTAATTTTACTCAAAATTGTATGTTCAAGTACACTACTGCTTATTTGTGGTATAAGAGTGTAAACAACAATTTAGAACACATAATCAACGATCATTGACATAATTATAATCCTTACCATGCACCTTACGTCTTTGTATAGTCTAGTATATTAATTTTCCGTTAAAGGCTGGCAAGCTTTGGTAAGCGCATGTAAGGTTTCGTGCTGTTAGTATAACTCTTAAAAGTAATGTTAAAAAGAAAATGTT
>NC_090739.1:18332250-18364750 GCF_036898095.1 Palaemon carinicauda
ATGATTAAGTTTTGAAGGTAGTAAAAGTAAGACCCTTCGTTAGAGAAAGGGAAATCGCGTCATTAAACTCACCAGAGACGTAAGGAAATGTATTTATCAAGTTGGTGAATATAAGCGGTCAGGTTCCAATTTCTTTTATGGGCTCTCGTGACATGGTTGGTTTCGACCTGGCCTTTCATTAGAAGGGGCTAGCGTTCGATCCCAGGTATGAGGTAGAAATTTATTTCTATTGCTTGTATGTTTGCGAGTGCCTGTACAGATTTTATGCGCGGTAGGTGACCTCAGGGTTATAGATACAAGAGCTAAACCGTGTAAAGATAAATAAAAGAGAAACATTTAAAATGTAATTACGTTGAGGGATAGTATTAAGACTTGTTGATATAACAGAAATTGATACAAGAAATGTTTCGCGAATTTTAAAATTGTCGGTGCCCCTCTTCGTTTTAGAACTTGTGGTATATATAGATTTGAATGTACATACATATACCAAGGCACTTCTCTCAATATTGGGGGTTAGCCGACATCAAACAAATGAAACAAAAAAAGGGAACCTCTCCTCTCTACGTTCCTCCCAGCCTGACAAGGGACTCAACCGAGTTCGGCTGGTGCTGCTAGGGTGCCATAGCCCACCCTCCCCCGTTATCCACCACAGATGAAGCTTCATAATGCTGAATCCCCTACTGCTGCTACCTCCGCGGTCATCCAAGGCACCGGAGGAAGCAGTAGGGCCTACCGTAACTGCGTCACAATCGCTCGCCATTCATTCCTATTTCTAGCACGCTCTCTTGCCTCTCTCACATCTATCCTCCTATCACTCAGAGCTTCCTTCACTCCATCCATCCACCCAAACCTTGGCCTTCCTGTTGTACTTTTCCCATCAACTCTTACATTCATCACTTTCTTTATCAAACAGCCATTTTCCATTCTCTCAACATGGCCAAACCACCTCAACACATTCATATCCACTCTAGCTTCTAACTCATTTCTTACACCCGTTCTCACCCTCACTACTTCGTTCCTAACCCTATCTACTCGAGATGCACCAGCCATACTCCTTAGACGCTTCATCACAAACACATTCAATATCTGTCTCTCGGTCACTTTCATTCCCCGCAACTCCGATCCATACATCACAGTTGGTACAATCACTTGAGATTTTGGAATAGAATAAATCACAAAAACGCACGGCTCTTACGAAAATGAGTTCAACTCGTATCAAATATTAAGATTACTCCAACTGGAGAACGGCCGTTGATGAGTGAAGAAAAAAAAAAGTTTTAGTTTGTAATGTCTAGGATGATCATTTACATGGAATAACAATGAGAATTCAAGACCAAAGATCATCTGGCCTACTCAAATGATGTCAAAATAGATTCTTAGATGTCTAGCTAAAGGCAATGATCAATCACACTTAAGGAATGAGTAAAGATATTCTACATGACATATAGAGACATTTTAATGTATAAATTTATAAAAGTTATTTTATTATTGCATTGATGATAGGTTGGGACGTCTCTCAGCGTATGGATTGAAAGTTTGTCTGAGATGTGCCTCCCCAACAGCCAGTCAGATATGTTTATGTATATGACGCCCATTCATAACCTGTGTTGGGTTTGGAAGTGTGGCTTTTCCTATGTGAGTGTTTATCTTTGAATGTTCGGAGATGCCAGTTAATATACAGTCAGTTAAAAAATATAAACCTTAACTACTTCAGGCAATTTGACTTGAATATTTAGAACACCTATAATTATAATAAAACTTAGAAAACTTTCGCTTCACAATAGACTTATAAGCGAAGTGGCGAAATGGGAGAAGGAAACAAAGAAATTCTAGAAGAAAGGCAAAGTGGGAAATTATAATTTCAAGGTAAGAGATGTATAGAAATAAGGGATATATAATTTTTGACACAGGCACACACACATTTATATATATATATGATATATATATATATATATATATATATATATATATATATATATATATATATATATGCATACGATTCTTTTCTTAATTAGATTTTGCTAATAAATCTTTAATTTTGACCATTTATTTACAGTGTTTATTATTCTAAATGTTGTGAATATGGGCAATCAATCTATGAAACATTTATAGCATTATAGATTTAAAAAAGGATGAAATTTATTTATGTAAGAGGAAGAACATCAGTTCATGCCCAGTTGGTAATCTATGAAAAAATGCTGGGACGGTATTAACTAACTTGAATCCATTAAGCAAATATATCAGAGAGAGAGAGAGAGAGAGAGAGAGAGAGAGAGAGAGAGAGAGAGAGAGAGAGAGAGAGAGAGAGAGAGAGAAGAGAGAGAGAGGTGCTTCTAATTATATTTAGATTAATCAAGTGTAGTAGGAAAAATAAGACTGTCAAACACTCAGAGAATTCATAACATCCACCGTGCTTACTGAAATAATATTTTTTAGATCTGGTAAATTGGGAACATGATGCAACAATGTCTTTGTTTCTGTTTTCTTCTGGTTGCATTGTAATACTTGGTTTAAATAATTCGTGCCATGTGAGACACATTCGGCCATAATTAACATTGAAGCTATCGCTTGTTTGTTCTCATGCGTAGGGGAAAAATCTCTCTCTCTCTCTCTCTCTCTCTCTCTCTCTCTCTCTCTCTCTCTCTCTCTCTCTCTCTCGCAGGACTGTATCTGTCTCGGACTGAATTATATATGTATATATAAGTATATATATGTATATGTATATATATATATATATATATATATATATATATAGATAGATATAGATATATATTTGTATATATATGTATATATATATATATATATATATATATATATATATATATATGTATTATCTGTCAAATCCAAACTTATATTATAAATCCATATATTTCTTTCTCGGTATCCCTTCATTAAACCATACTAAAGTATCCGCTACACTGTACACTATTAATATGAATTAAGTACATTTCACCAGCGATATGACATTATGTTTCAAAAAATGCTCACGTCCCCTAAGCTTAGCGTATTTTAGAATTAAAAACATGTCTGTGTTCTTTCAGCATCAAAGGTCATATCTCCGTAATTAACATCACAGATCATCAAACATAGTAAAATGAGACAACGTTAAGACCAATTGCATGGATCATCCTTTTGTTTTTCTACTGGGTGGAATGATTATAACGTTAATATGGCACAATACTACACAGTATTCAAGAAGTTTCATTCCAGCTGTGACAGATTGAGTAATGATCTTCCTAATCTGGTGGTTGAGTCGGTGGACCTTAAAACGTTCAAGCTTAAGTCTTGTTATATAGTTTATACACGACTGCTCTATTTTAACGGTATTGCCAATCTTAAAATATTCATATATTTTATTCAATATTTATGCAGTTTAAATGCTATTTCCTTATTTTCTTTCCTCACTGGGCTGCTTTCCCTGTTAGAGCCTTTGGGCTTGTATTATTCTGCTTTTACTAGAAGGGTTGTACCTTGGCTAGTAATAATAATAAATTACCGAAGCATTGATAATTTTTATGGCTCTGATTTTCAAGCAAACACGATTGCAATTTAGATTACAATGATGGCTAGTATACGGGGTCGTCATGGTGATATTGCCGGGCATCCAGTGAGACGTAGGTCTGATATAAAGATATTTCACTTATCCGTGAAGAAAACAATAAAGGGGCTGGACTCGAAAGCTATAAAGATTATTCGTTACAATCCCAAATTGAAATTATCGTAGCTAATAATAAAGGAAAATTCAGTAGCTGTAAACTGTTTACAAAATTTGATTGGTCAAATTAAGGACTTGAGAGCAAGGCATTAAACGTGGACCAAGACAGTATGTATATATATATATATATATATATATATATATATATATATATATACAGTATATATATATATATATATATATATACAGTATATATATATATATATATATATATATATATATATATATACAGTATATATATATATATATATATACAGTATATATATATATATATATATATATATATATATATATATATATATATATATATATATATATACAGTATATATATATATACAGTATATATATATATATATATATATATATATATATATATATATATATTTTCAGGAAGAACTGGGGAAGTTGAAAGAGTAGGAGTAGTAATATTGATGACACCAGGAGCAGTAAAGGCGTTAACTGAGTGGAGAGCAGTAAATAGCAGATTGTTTCTTGCAAAGTTTAAATCAAAGCAGTGCAATATGAGCATTATAGTTTGCTATGCACCAACAAATGACTCCCCTGAAGAGAGGCAAGATGAATACTATGAAGAACTGCAGAGTGTAATAGATGAGATCCCCGAGAGATATATGAAAATTGGGATTGGTGACCTCAATGCTAAAGTTGGAAGGAATAATCAAGGTATTGAGGTTGTAATGAGTGTTGAGGGTCTTGGCAAAGTTGCAAATGAAAATGGAACACATTTTATAAGTTTTTGTTCTACAAACAATCTTGTTATTGGAGGTATTCTTTTCCAGCACAAAGACATCCACAAATATGGATGTCAATTACAAAAATCAAATAGATCTCATAGTCATTAATAAAGAGAGGAGGACTCTGACAAATGTAACAAGCTATAGAGATGCATATATTGGTAGTGATCACCAGCTCTTCATTGCCACACTAAAATTAAAACTGAAAGCACCCAAGGGAAATGTAGATAGAATGCATAAGTTTAATACAAATATGCTTCTAGAAGATGATCATAAAAAAACAAAAAAACAAAAACATTTGCAATTGAATGTAGGAATCGATTTGCAGTCTTAGAGACTTTAAGAGACAAAGAACAGACGATTAATGAAGAATGTTGTGATATCAAGAACATATATCAGTCAGTTGGTAGTGAAGTTTTGGGACATGCAGGTACAAGGAGAATGCCATGGATGTCAAATGATACTTGGGATACTGTAAAAAGGAGGCAAGAACATAGATTAATTGTTGAGAGTTTTTAAGGAGGGAATGAGAATTACAAGAGCATGCTAAGTATTGTAGTATTGATAGTGAGGTTAAAAAAAAAAAAGAAAAAAAAAAAAACGTAAATGACGAGTGAATATTTAAACAGGAAAGCAGATGAGGCTGACAAAGCCATGAATTCCGGAAGTGGCTATTGTGTAAGAATTGTTAATAGAATTATAAATGAAATCTCTACTGGGACTAAGAACACGAAGCACATACCCATCAAAAAGAGAGATGTATCTGTTATAACAAGAGAAGATGAAGAAAGGCAACGTTGGATGGAACACTTTAGTTAGGTCATGAATAGGAGATACGAAGGGAATAATTTGATTGATATACCTGAAGCTGATGAAGACCTTGATGTGCCCATGAATGAATTCACAAAGCTATCCTCAAAAAATTATAGAGATGGAAAGCCCTTGTATACGATGGAATAACTGCTGAAATGATATTGGCCAGAAAATGAAGTAACTCCCAGAATACAAGATTACTTATTAGAATGTGGCGTGAAGAGGCAAAACCTGATGAATGGGAGCAAGGAGTGTTGGTGAAAAAAAAATGAGGTCTGACTGATTGCAATGATTACAGAGGCATCACATTTACGTCAGTTGTCATGAAAATATGGATACTGGGAGTTAAATGGCATGGCAGGATTAGAAATGAAACTATAAGAGAGATTAGGCCTACTCGAGTGCCATATGTGGTTAAGATCATGATGAGAGTAGATGGAGATGGTTTGGGCATGCTCCTCGCACTCCCCAAGAGAAACTAGTTCAACCAAACGTTCAGCTGGACTCCAGAAGGCACTGGAAGAGTTGGAAAACCCAGACCTACATGGCTGAGGACTATGAGGCGCGAAGTAGTAGATGATGAATGGAGAGGTATTGAATTAAAAGCTCAAGATAGAGACGACTGGCGAAATCTAACCGAGGCCCTTAGCATCAATAGGCAGAGGAGGAGATGATGATGATAATATTATAAATAGACCGGAGAGAAAAATTGATGGAAAGCTGAGAGATGAACAAGCAGGATTATAAAAGGTAGAAGTTTTACTAACCAAATCTTCATTTTAAGAAATGTTGTACAGCAATGTGTAGAATATAGAAATCCACGTTTGATGGCATTTGTGGACTATGAAAAAGCCTTTGATAGTGTGCACCGGCCAATTTTGTGGATAGTCCTGTGTTATTATGGAGTTCCTCTTAATTATATAAATTTGATTAAGTCTGTTCATGAGCATAGTAAGTGCAAAGTTAATGTTAGTGGAGTCCTATCAAATGAATTTCCTGTGAACAGTGAAGTACCCCAAGGGAATGTGTTGTCACCTATGTTGTTTATCCTCCTCATGGATTTTGTAATACATGAAACAGTTGGAGATGGTGGAGAAGGATTGGAATGGATTGGTAACAGAAAATTAGCTGACTTAGAGTATGCTGACGACGCTGTCCTTATTAGAACACCACAGGATTTGCAATGCTTGCTTACCATAAGGCATGAAGTATCACATAAGGTTGGGCTCAAGATAAATAGAAGAAAGTCAGCGATGATGAGGACGGAATGTGCAATGGAAGAGAAAGTATCATTGGAGAGATAAAGGGTTTATGAGGTAGATTCATCTAAGTATTTAGGAACTATGATCACTAATACAGGGTCTTTAGAATTGAAATTTCATCAGAGATTGATAAAAGAAAATCAGACAAAGTCAAGGCTAAGTAAAATTTAGAAATCAAATCGCCTGAAATTACCTATAAAAATCAGGCTATATATCAGTTTAGTGAGGTCTGTGTTACTGTGTGAACACGAGTCATGGTATGACAATGAAACAGTATCCAACATATTTTGTAGATTTGAGAACAAAGCCTTCAGAAGAGTATTGGTAGTTAAATGGCAAGACAGGATTAGAAATGAAAGTAACTGAGATTACTCGACTACCATATGTGGATGAGATCATGGTGAAGGGTAGATGGAGATGGTTTGATCATGCTCTTTGCACTCCCCAAAAGAGATTAGTTTGCCAAACATTTAATTGGGCTCCACAAGGCACTAGATGAATTGGAAGACCCAGGGCTACACGGCCGAGGACTATGCAGCGTGAAGTGGGAGATGATGAATGGAGAAGTATTGATTTAAAAGCTCAAGATATAGACGACTAGTGAAACCTAATCGAGGCCATTTGCGTCAATATGCGTAGGATGAGATGATGATGATGGTGACACAATCCAAGAAAAATTGCAGTAATGACAAATAAAATATCGAATCTTTTATAGTTATTGTATTTTTTCGAACATAGAGTATAGATTTTCATTGGTGCTTATTTATAAAAAACACCCCAAGCGATGTATTATAGGCATTAGTGCAGGAGCTTTTCATCATGCCTTCGGCGCCTAGCTGCACCCACTTTTAAGCCTTCTACCTTAGATTCGTTCCCGCTTTCTTTTCCATCGTGTTGGCCTATCTAATCTCTCACAACATTCAGTTCGTATTGCAAATTGGTGGTTTTTCCTCTCAGTAACTAGGTGTACCTCTGGGTTGAATGCTTCAAATAACCAAGTTCATGAATGCCATAGATCCATTCTAGATAACAACAGTGATAAATCAATGGGGCTCAATACCACTTTACACGATTCTAGAAGTTTTATTCCCGCTGTGACCAGGTTGTGGAATGATCTTAATCATGCAGATTATCGTTGGAACTAAAGAACTTCAAGCATTCAGCGAATATCTTCCCGTTGAACAGTCTGACATATGTCACTCTTGATAATTTACATATGACAGATCTATTTTAACGTTGTTACTGATCTTAGAATATTTTATATCATTCTTTATTTCTAATACAGTTTATTTATTTCCTTGTTTCCTCTCCTCACTAGGATATTTTTCCCTGTTAGAACCTGTGGGCTTATAGCATCCTCTTTTTCCAACTAGGGTTGTATCCTAATAATAATAATAATGATAATAATAATAATAATAATAATAATAATAATAATAATAATAAAAGCACATATACGCTTAAAGATAAAAACTTATCGTGTAGACATCTTGATTGTTGTAATCCACTGGAATCCGGTAACTATTCCGTGCTTTGCCATATACAGTACTACGTTCCACATAATCTGTTGTAGAATTCGCTGCTGGTGTGTGTGTATATGGTGGAAGGTTAGATGTAATCTGTTTGAATATTAAGTTACTTGTTTCCATATTGCAATGAACAACGCCTTTGCCATCTCCAGACAGTAGAAGGGTCTCCCGTGATGGAGTATTCATCGAGAGTTGGATAACCCTGGTTTCTAACTATACATATATGTATTTTGTATCATCATTATCGCCTCCTACACGCCTATTGACGCAAAGGGCCCCAGTTATATTTCGCCAGTCGTCTCTATCTTGAGCTTTTAAATCAATACTTCTTCCTTCATCATCTCCTACTTCACGCTTCATAGTCCTCAACCATGTAGGCCTGGGCCTTCCAACTCTTACATTTATTAAGTAATAGGTCACTAGTTATGATAATGTAAGGGATGTCGGTGGATATTTGTTGTATGACTTTTGAGTTGAAACATTGTTTGAGTTCCGTTGTTATTATTATTATTATTATTATTATTATTATTATTATTATTATTATTATTAGCTAAGCCACAACCCTAGTTGGAAAAGCAAGATGCTATAAGAGCAAGGGTTCCAACAAGGAAAAATTTCCCAGCGAGGAAAGGAAATAAATAAACGATATGAGAAGTAAAGAAAAATAAGAAAAATTTTTAAATCGTTGACATTAAAATATGTATTTGATATATAAACTATAAAAGGACCTATGTAGAAAAGATATATATGTAATATTGGGCATTTAACTTTTTAGTTCTTCGTTGTTTCACATAGATATGAATTCCCAGAGGGAGCACATGGCATACCTCTTTATATTACACATTTAAATTTTTTTTGTACCGGACTTGTCATAACATGATTTTCTTATTTCTTGGGTTAAAGCCTGCCCCTCTCTCTCTCTCTCTCTCTCTCTCTCTCTCTCCTCTCTCTCTCTCTCTCTCTCTCTCTCTCTCTCTCTCTCTTTTGTTAATGTTTATGCAAACCCTTTAAGGATGAAGATTGTATTGCTCTTAGTAAAAAGAATAGTAAGGCTGTACAAGAAACACTTGTTTAGTCCTTTAAAAAAGTAATTTGCATTAAAGCTCGGATATAGAAATAGCGAAATAGTTTTCGCAAAAAAATAAAAAAGATAATACCTTCTCGGGTAATAATCGTTTTGTAACCGTTGTTTCTTCATTTCTTTTATTGTTAGACAACAATGATATTGTATGTTTAGAAACATTTCCTCGAATTATGATTGTGATATTTAAAATAAAAATATCTAGCAATACTTAAAACTTCTTCACTGGGCTGAAACACAACTCACCTTGTTTGAAACTCTTATTATGGAATTTTACCTTTTACCCTAAATAAATAAAAGGAAAGTTAATTTTTGATAACATATAGAATATGTCTGGAAAAATATCTTATGCACATAAGCAGTCATTACTTGTACTATAATTGTTTGTAGATTAATACTCGTTTTTAAAAGTCCAAATTGAAAAGGTTGAAAGCGTTTCAGTTACATAATCAAAATGAAGAGTTTGATTACTCAACAGAGCAGACCGGATTGAAAACAAACAACAAAGGTCTTGGATAAGATCCTCTGAAAAAAAATCATAAAGGAAACCATTGAACTAAAGGAACGGATCTCAAATAGAGAGAAATGGTTTCCTTTATTGAAAGGGCAGGAAGGTGTTTTTATTTTGAGTTTTTTTACTCTACCGTGTATTTGTAAGAGTTGTGCAAAGGAGAGATATACTAACAAAACAGTGTTACAGAAGTGAATAGCAAGATGTTTGTATTTCTTAAAAGGGTTTATACACAGAACTGAACCCACACATTCGTCTTGTATACAGTCACACTGACACACACACATGCGTATATATATATATATATATATATATATATATATATATATATATATATATATATATATAATATATGTATATATATATATATATATATATATATATATATATATATATATATATATATGATAAATTTTGCACATTTTTACGTGTTTTTCATATTCAAATAAGCCATATATATTTTTGATACATTAATGTCTGGATTCTCTTAACGACCTCGGGATCAGAGCCCCAGGCGAAATCACACAAAGACAAGAGCTTGGCTCCGGCCGGGAATCGAACCCTGGTCGGCAAGCTTGTACAGACGTGACTAACCCACTTGGCCGGAAATCGAACCCTGGTCGGCAAGCTTGTACAGACAGTGACTAACCCACTTGGCCAAGTGGGTTAGTCACTGTCTGTACAAGCTTGCCGACCAGGGTTCGATTCCCGGCCGGAGCCAAGCTCTTGTCTTTGTGTGATTTCGCCTGGGGCTCTGATCCCGAGGTCGTTAAGAGAATCCAGACATTAATGTATCAAAAATATATATGGCTTATTTGAATATATATATATATATATATATATATATATATATATATATATATATATATATATATATATATATATATATATATATATATATAAATTTATATGCATAGTGTGTGTGCGTATGTATTTGTACACGTGTTTATTTTTAAAGGTTTAAAGGCCTCTCATGCATTGCAGAGGCAAGAAACAGTGACACTGCCCTATCAAGCACGACAATGTCCTAGAGACTGACCATATGATCTGAGCCTAAGCCCCCTCTCCACCCAAGCTTGTGGCAAGGAGGGCCAGGCAATGCTTGCTGATGACTCATCAGATAGATCTATAGGCTCCCTCAGTCTGGCGATCCGCAGTCAGGGACGTTAACACATAGGCCACCACCCTTTGTGCAAAAGAATTCCATAGAATTAGAGACTTCATTTATCTACGGAATTATTTTATCTAATGTATCCACCAAAGATAGTGTGCCATGTATCTGTATCTTGTATATATGTGCTTCCTGTGGAGTAAAAATCTGGTGATTTCATAGGCTACTTGTCGCATGCCATTTATCTTCTTTTTTTTTCTATTTAGGTTCGTATAAATCATTGTCCCTATAATTTTTTTAGCTATGACAGTATAGAGAACCTGTTTAAAATTATGTATAGAACTCTGTTGAGCCTGAGGTAAGCAGCAAACAGAAGTTTCCTTCTTTTCCTGTCTTTTCCTTTCATTCTCTCTTTGTATCACTGTTAGTGTTCAGTTGCCATTTGGTAACTGCTATTTCCTTTTCATAAAGGAGAAAAAGCGCATGTCCTTCGCTGGCTTCCTCCAATTTCAGAATCGTATGAACGTAATATTAGTGTTCGCCATCATCATCATCATCAAGCATTTTATTTTTTAGTCAAAGCTGACTTTATGCATATATATCCTTTTTTATTAAATAGGCATAAAATCCGGGGAATTCCTCAGCACATCAAAAGGTCAGCTTTATTTCAATGTAGCACTACAGTTGATGTAGGTGAAGTGGCCTATAATTATCCAGTATATTCACATTCAAGTACTATTTCCCTCAGCGTGTGAATGGTAGATCTTTATTGTATTAATACAACCCAACTAATGAATATGTGAATAGTATACTATACAAGAGTACGCGACCCGACAAAAATGACTACTCAATAGCTAGACAGATATACAAGCACACGCAATCAAATTCAACCCTTTCCGTCTCTCCCCCTTTCCTAATTATAACCTCTTCCACCAGGGTGTGACTACTCCCTCTTCCCCCTTACCTGAGGGTCGGGGAGAGACCGAGTAGTTATACGTCTGGCCATTCCGCTGAGCGTGAGGTGAAAGAAATTATATAGGGTAGATTTACCATATTTAGACGATGAGGAAGTATTTGAAAAACGGAACGTGGTTTATTAGTTGTTTTATTAACTTCTGCAGTAGTCTTAACTACGCAATTATGAAATATAGTCAAAGCAACAATTCGGTAAAATTTTTCATCTGAGCAGGTACTACATTTATACAATGTGTAATTAATGTCTGAATAAATGAGTTCTGATTAGTGGCTCTTTTCACATTTTCAGATGGCAAAGCTGTTCAGACAAGACTAGTGTCCTAGGGGAAGGATGTCTAAGAAACTGACGTAGATCGGCAAGCATGTTACAAGGTAAGCTTTGAAACTTTGGTTGATACTTCCTGTTTTCAGTCGTTTCATTTATGTTTTGGAAGATTGGTGTTGATATGTTTATTTGGAAATTTACTTTTTATTGAAGTTTTATTATTCTTGGCCTTGTTATTAGATTTACTCATATGGATTTTTTATTCTTTGCTATTGTTCCAACTCTCATCCATGCAACCTCCGAAGCTTCTCCAACCTGTTATTGGGGTTTAAAGGTTTAAAGGCCGCTCATGAATGGCAGAGGCACGGGATAGCGACATTGCCCTGTCAAGCAGGACAATGCCCTAGAGAGTGATCATATACACATATGATCAGCGCCCAAGCCCCTTCTCCACCCAAGCTAGGACCAAGGAGGGCTAGGCAATGGCTGCTGATGACTTAGCAGATATACATATAGGCTCCCCCCCAAACCCCCCATCCTTAGCTCACAAGGATGGTGAAGTTGCAGCGACCAAAGGAACTAACGAGTTTGAGTGGACTCACCAGTCAGGGACGTTACCATATCGGCCACAACAACCCTACAGGTACTTGAATTTTGCTAATTTCTTTATTTCGGAAATTCCTCAAATTTGCGTGTCAACAGTTCCTTCCTCCCGTCCAATGCTCTAAATTTAAGACAAAGTAAAGGAAAATGTCTGCCATTATTTATAGTCATCATAAGTCCAAGTATTATATATGACTTTGGGTTGGGAGGAAAAAAGAAGGCACCGTTCATTTTACCCGACGTTTAATACGTCTTGAAACAATAGCAGTCGTTCCCTCTGTTAATTACAATCTGTCACTTTAATAACAGTAACGGAAAATATTGTTGACAGTTGTTTGTCATTACTGTCAACATCATCTGGACCATTGTGCATCTTTGTTCATTCATATTTACTTGTTCTTATTACCCGTGTATTCTTATGCATGAACATTTAACTTTTATTAGCAAGTAATGTAGTTGAATTTACGGAAATACTGTTACTTACAGAGTTCAACTTCGAAATTTGCTAGCTTTCACATCAGATGTTTTGTTTATTGTTATTTTTCCTTTTTCTTTTTTTTTGTAGTTTACTGTAAAATAGAGACTACTGTATAGGGTAGCCAAACATTTCCTATTATTATTATTATTATTATTATTATTATTATTATTATTATTATTATTGTAAATATACATAAACGATCTAGGTTAGTCTATTTGCTTGACTTTCATAGGGCTCAACATAATAGTTGAAAAGGGATCAAGATAAAGTTAAAGGCAGGGAATGCAGCATGTGGGGATCAAAATGGACAATGTAATATACCTCTTTACTAATTGCCAAAGCTTCAAGGGTTGATTTACGGCGCATCTATCTTGGAGTTTTATTGACTCTATTATATTTACGTAGTCAGTGTTTTTATTTCTAAGTCACCTCAGCAAACGAAATGATTTTTTGGAGTGAGTAAAATTAACGTTTTGCAGTTCGAATACAGTTATTACTGTTGGAGGTGCCATAGTTAAGAATATGAAAGGGGAGTTGTATATTATTTTACATATTGAAAATATAGAGGTAGCTGCGTACACATTTTCAAAGTTTCCCTTTAAAACTATGCATTCTCTTATAGAGTAGAAATTAACTAGAACTTAGATTTTTTTTTGTTTAATATGGTGTTTAATATGGATTTTTTTCCTCTCCCCCACACATGTGGAGGATAAATTACCACCTACCAGTTTTCCATTTTATATCAATATGAGCTGAGCTATCGTGGTTAGTCGTACATCCATTCGTGCCGAAAACAAAAGTTATGAATGTTATGTAAATTGACAAATATTCAATAAGCAAACCAAACCATCTTATATCTGATATTAAGATCCATCTGATTACGCAAAATCAAGGACGCTATTACATCACTCCCAGCAGGGACACTTTAGCAAATGACGAACTATAAAGATAAGAAATAGACGCCATGAAAACGACATTCCAAATTGCAGTGATCTTTGGAATCCATACGGAGGGAAAAAGGAACAGAAAATGAGATGGCTTTGTATTATGTAACGGGATGGGATGAACGTCTCTGAACCGTTGCCAAGATATTGGGATACTAAGGGCCAGGAAGAATAGCCATAAAATTAAATGGAAATGTTACCCGCCATGTTTCGGATTCGCTGGTCAAAAATTCATGTCGATCGTATATTGTCAGAGAAATTTATTTTCAGGAACCTTTGGACTGCTATCATATGAAATACGTTTTGGTGAGATTAAGATGGAAACATCTGTGTTCCCAATCTCCCCTATATTATTATTATTATTATTATTATTGATTGCTAAGCTACAACCCTATTTAGAAAATCAGGATGCTATAAGTCCAAGGGCTCCAACAGGGAAACTAGCTTAGTGAGGAAAGGAAATATGGAAGAAAATATACTACAAGAGAAGTAATGAACAGTTAAAATTGAATATTTCAAGAGCAGTAACAACATTAAAATAAACATTTCCTATATAAACTGTAAACACGTTTAACAAAACAAAGGGTTTGAAAAAATTAGGTAAAATACTGTTCCCGAGTGTACCCTCAAGCAAGAGAACTCTAACCCAAGACAGTGGAAGACCATGGTACTGAGGCTATGGCACTACCCAAGACTAGAGAACAGTGGTTTGATTTTGGAGTGTTCTTTCTCTTAGGAGAGCTTCTTACCATAGCTAAGAGCCCGTGTCTTACATAAGGTAAGGCAATCTAAACAAACAGACCATAGCTTAAGAGTCTCTTTTTACCCTTACCAAGAGGAAAGTAGCCACTGAACAATTACAGTGCAGTAGTTAACCCCTTGAGTGAAGAAGAATTGATTGGTAATCTCAGTGTTGACAGATGTATGAGGACAGATGAGAATCTGTAAAGAATAGGCCAGGCTATTCGGTGTATATGTAGGGCAAGGGAAAATGAACCGTACCCAGAGAGAAGGATCCAATGTAGTACTGTCTGGCCAGTCAAATGACCCCATAACTCTCTAGCGGTAGTATCTTAACGGGTGTAAATAGAATAGGGGAAGAGGGTGGGAAGGGTTGACAGTGTGCGCGTGTCCGTCTGCATATCTAAAAAATTTAGCTGTCAATATTTTACTCCATATTTATTTTTTTCGAATAAAGTATTTACGAAAGTTCTTTTTTATAATGATTTTTACTGTAAAATTTTTAGTATGTTATTTTGAATTGCAAACGTAAATCCCTTGAAGAACTGATTGAAAGAGACTTACAATGTTAAGCGAATTTGATTCTGTAATATTTTTGTTAATTTTTTTTTTTTTTAGCATCAACTGAATATACAATATTTTAGTTACCTTTGAAAAACATTTATCGTAAAATGTTTCTTAGCATTATTCTTTAATCTTTGCCGACGACCTATATTAAAACGATTTCATCGTTCCTAGCATTACTGTTTAATCATTCCTAATATTACTAGCTATTAATCATCAGTGTGGGACGAAGCCTTATGGGAACAATTCCTAAATAAGGATCTTGGCAGTATTCCTTCGGCTTTCTAACCTTATACTGTACAGTACAACTGTCCCTGCCTCCTTTCTTCCATTTTACTGTCCAACATCTTATAACTTTCCCTTCACGATGGAACTGCAGGTGTTTTTCCCCAGTTTCATTTGGCAAATGAATGACCTAAATTCTCATCGGTTGGACATTTGGTCCTAATTACCTCCGCCAACGAAGTTGGGAGGAGGTTATTTTGTTTGGTTGTTTGTTAGTTTGTGAACAAGTTCCCGGTTCACAATTTTACAGTAGTGAAACTTTCAGGAATTAATTGTCATGTTGAGACGTGAATTTGATTCCATTTTGAAAGCTCTAGGTCAAAGGTCAAGGTCGAGCAAAAGCTCGACCGAATTAACCCTAACCTTAACCCCAATTTCTCACAAGGCTGTCAAATACTTCAAATACCCCGACGGTCTAAATTGAATCTGGGAAAGGCAAGCTGGTTTTGATTAAATAAGCTGCCGTGGCCGAGGTCTGCACTCTCAGAGTGCTTTTCTAGTTCATGAATGTATTGTTCGAAACGTTATTGTCTATCCAACGACCATATAGTGGACACTGGAAAAGGAATGATAAGGTTCTGGGTGCTAATGGAATTGTAACCTATTCATACATATATTTGATCTTAGAACTATATAGATTGACTGTAACTATGATATTTATATTGAAGTCTATAGAGTCTTTTTTCAGTATTTTACAAAATTTAGAATTTCCACAGAAAACTTATGATTTTTTCTATGTAGGTTGGACTAAGTTATAGCTGATTATAGGGGATTATTTTAATTTAAATCAGTAATCAGGCGAATCTCGTGTATAAAAAAATCGCTAATTTTTAAGTAACATTTTACTTTTTATATTTGACCCCCCCCCTCTTCTCTCTCTCTCTCTCTCTCTCTCTCTCTCTCTCTCTCTCTGGCAATTCTTGATGAGGTTAATAATCGAATCAAAACTTCGACGAGAAAGTAAGGGTAGTACGTAAGATGAGGATGCCATAGCGTACTTCGGTTAATTCAATTAAAACCGCGTCCTAATTATTACCTAGCAATTCCGGCAGAAATTAAAAGGGGGCAATTTTCATGGTTTCCTATTCTTCCATTTGGATTCGGTTGTCATCTGGTAAAATATATTGCAAGACGTATACACACTTCTCCCTTATATAATAAAGAGCAAGTCTCTCTCTCTCTCTCTCTCTCTCTATCTCTCTCTCTCTCTCTCTCTCTCTTTCATTTCCTGAACAATAGTGCCGTTCTTTTCCAACACATCTAGCCAACCTTTTTCAGGATAGTGCTTCTGAATTTTACACCATTTTTAATCTTTCCTCCATTCTTCACACATGATGGAACCCTGTTCTAGAATTTTCAATAATATTTTAATGACAGTAAATTTCGTGTTTAGGCTTGAAACATCTCTTCCTGTATCAGCCTCTCTCTATAACTCCGTTGTTCCTTGTTTAAGTATCCATAATTGGGCGTCTTATCGTATGCATTGGAACTATACGTGACGTACTATTGTCGGAACTGGCAGTCTTGAGTTTTCTTTAAATATCACCGGTATGGTGAACATTGTGTGTATGCATATATGAAATGATGATGTATGATTTTCTTCATATGCCAAAAGCATGGATGCGTTTGTCTGAGCAGTAGTTTCGCAATTAAATTGGTATACTATTTCAAAGTATGTTTTCCCTTCGATATATCTTCAAAGTTTACCGATTTTTTTTATTTATTTCTCTTTTTTTTATTTGATTATTTTTTTTATTTAACTTACTACCTGTATTTTTTGTATGATAAAGATTATGTTTTTTTATGCAGTCCCCTCATAATGCTCTCTCTCTCTCTCTCTCTCTCTCTCTCTCTCTCTCTCTCTCTCTCTCTCTGTTATTTACTTCTTCGAAATATGTGTACTTGGAAATTTTATTGTCATATTTGGAACTCGCTGTGTTGTTTCAGCACGCAAACTCTTGTAATGTGACTGTATAATTTGACGTAGATTTATGGTAAAATGATTGATGGTGAATAAAGAATAGGATCTTTCGTTTCATGTCACTTGGTAATCGATACATAAACTACATTACCGTCTAGGTAGTTTGCTTTTTATAAGATAATTTAGTTTATATACTTGAGTGATACCTATGGTTATTTTGAAGTGATACCTATGGTCATTTTGAAAGAGAGAGAGAGAGAGAGAGAGAGAGAGAGAGAGAGAGAGAACATTATGTATGTGACTTGTAATTACCTGCGAGATTATTTTTTTCTTCATTTTAATCCGAAATATCCTTTATAAATTTTACAAAGATGTCATATTTCTATATAACAAAATCTGATGATTTTGACCATTCTAATCTAATCGAACTAACGTGGAAATTTTCAAAATAATCACTCTGTTATCCAAAGACCACAGTTTCTTTCCACAAGCAACATTTATTCAAAGATTCATTGGTATATCAACCTTTCTTTCAACGTATATTACATGGATTTTATTTAACTTGAAATTTTTTTTTTCCAATCTATCCCCTCTGTTTTTATATCTTGGCCATCTTCTTCACTTAATTTGTTTTTGTAGCCTTCTCTATCACATAACACAAAAGCGTATGGTTTCCTCTTTCCTTTATAGGACTGCCTATCAATTGACATACCTCTCTTTCACTGAAAATTCCCTTTCTTCATCCCACCACTTGCTATTTTCTTTCTCTCATCCCACTCCCTTTTGCTTACAAAGTCTCCTGTTTATAACCTGATCATGAGATTTTACAAACTTTTAATGTACTATATAGAGTACAGTACATGAGTACATTAGTGTTCGTTTAAGCGTAAGTCACTTTTGCCTAACGTATATTTTTACTCATTGTTAGGATCAAAATGTATATTTTTACTCATTGTCAGGATCAAAATGTAATTTGTATGTGAATGTATAAGTAAATAGCGAGTACTTTTATGCATTTCAGGCCTTGATGTATCATAGGAAAAATTATATTGTATATTCAATGAATACATGAATACGAGAGAGAGAGAGAGAGAGAGAGAGAGAGAGAGAGAGAGGGAGGATTAACCCCTTAATGTAGGGATAACAGAGAGAGAGAGAGAGAGGGAGGATTAACCCCTTAATGTAGGGATAACAGAGAGAGAGAGAGAGAGAGAAAGAGAGAGAGAGAGAGAGAGAGAGAGAGAGAGAGGACTAACCCCTTAATGTAGGGATAACAGAGAGAGAGAGAGAGAGGACTAACCCCTTAATGTAGGGATAACTGAGAGAGAGAGAGAGAGAGAGAGAGAGAGAGTACCAACCCTTTAGAATAGGGATAACGGAGAGAGAGAGAGAGAGAGAGAGAGAGAGGGGATATCTTTAATCAATAATGAAAAAAAAAAATTGTTATGCGGAAATGGGAAACGAGATGAGATTCTTTTGTGTGTCATGTAGGAGTAACGGAATGGAAAAGAATTGCAGGAACAGTGTGCTGTGGTTCTCACAGGCGAATCCGAGGGTGCCGTAGGTCATTCGTGCTATAAATATCTAGGGTTGACCAGAAAAAAAGGTGATTGAAGCAGGGAGAGCTTTGATAATATAGATGATGAATTTGGGAAACTTTTAGGGAGTTGGGGTTAATCTTGATAATGCTGAACAATATTTTGGTAACGAGAGGGATATATTAAAAGGTAAGGTAATAAATAGAATTAAAAGCTACTACTACTACTACTACTACTACTACTACTACTACTACTACTACTACTACTACTACTACTACTGATAGATATTTATTATGTTTAAAGTATGACTTCTCCCTTAAATAAACTACAGTTTAAAATTTCTTTTACATACCAAAAAAATGTATAATATTGGTACATATCTTTTGTAATATATATATATATATATATATATATAATATGTGTGTGTGTGTAATAGATGTTAGGTGCGCATTTGTCTGTTTGTGTATGTATGTATTTGTTGTTTTGTACTGAATATTTTCCATAATAATTACTTGATGTCGTCGTGAGGTAAATTTTCCTATTAAACAGGATTTGTTAAAAACTTGAATAAAAAAAGCTCTTGCACACAAACTTTTCATTGTTGCAGAAGCTCATATTGCAAAATAATATTTCGAGCTTTACCAATAACGCTTTTTATTTACGCAGTGTTCAAGACACGAACTATGATGACAATTCTTTCTAATTCGTATGGAGATCTTTTGTTTTTTCCTTCATATGGGATGGAAGTTAATTTCTGTGTTTATTAATGTTCCAGTTAAGTGAAGTTAAACTGAAAAAAATGATGCCTGTGAAATATGCCAAAAGTAAATGAATGGTCGGATACCTTGCTTCAACTGTCAACGAATCAAGTAGTAGTTTATTTTTACCCTTTTAGACTTTGTATGCTAGCAAGGGATAATGATTTCTCTTTCAATTTTATGATATTCATTGCGAATTGAAAATTCAATAAACAGTTTTTGATAGAAAATTATGCCTAAAATTTTGAACTCGATATCACTGAAGAAAAAGTCAATGAACTAGTAGTATTTGTACCAAGGTTATAAATATTTATACTTGCGTAGAATTCTTCAACATATCTATAATGCCACAGGGTTACTTATGTCTGCCATGAATTACTTGAGCATAATTATGAAATTTTGTTTATTTCTAAATGTCTGCAATTAATTAGATATTTTCCGTATCCTAATCACCTCTATATAATAAAGAGCAAGTGTATGGCTATATATAGCGTGTGCGTGCATATCTTATCTAAATCTGTAGCCGTCATTTTTGACGGGTCGCGTGCCCTAGTGTACTCAGAAACATCCCGCTGCACATATATAACCGTCTAATTTTACAGTATGCCGGCTCTGTTATGTAATCATACAGACGAAACAATACATCTTATTTTCTCTTGTTTTTGAAATTCCATATCCCAAATACCCCTCTCAGCAGCCCTATAAGCACGTCTGGGGAATCCTTGTCTTACATTTATTGCACTGACGTTAAAAGTTCCGGTATTTATGGTATCAGTAAGTCACAGTCTTTCTAACCTTATGCCGTGACTTGGCTTTTGAACTTTATTTCCTGATTCTTATGGCCCTTTGTCTGTAAAGATAACGGCCTCTGGTGTTTCAATTTTATACATCACATACTCAATGTGGTTTTTCATCAATTCCCCCCTGCTTACTAGTTATGAGAGAGAGAGAGAGAGAGAGAGAGAGAGAGAGAGAGTGTGTACTGATTAATTGCTTGTCAGGAGCATTCTTATACTAGTGTATGCGACCCGTCAAAAATGTCGAATGAATATTTAGATAGATATGCCCATAAACGCACACGTTGTCCGAGTCACCCCTTCCCGTTCCATTCCCTATTTCCTAAATGCAAATCGCTGGTTCAGTAGGTCTTGGGAAAGTGTGGTTTCCGAGTGTACCTCTCTGAGTACCATCTATCATAAGGGTGACTACTCCCTCTCCTCCTGAACGTGACAGGAAAGACGTGTGTGTGTATTTATATGTATATATATATATATATATATATGTATTATATATATATATATATATATATACACACATATATATATTAACAATATATCGCTGAAGCATGCGACGTATATATTTGTCGTTGGAGAAAGCATCAGAAAAATTAAATTCTGACCTGGGCCAATTGACCCTGAAGAGATACAAAAGCTGTAGGTCAAAATTTCGCTTTTCTGATCCTTCCTCCAGCTTAGTGATATATATATATATATATATATGTACATACATACATATATATATTATAATATATATGTATATATATATATATATATATATATTCAAACGTATAGACATCATCATCTCCTCCTACGCCTACTGACGCAAAGGGCCTCGGTTATATTTCGCCAGTAGTCTTTATCTTGAACTTTTAAATCAATACATCTCCATTCATCATCTACTTATCGCTTCATAGTCCTCAGCCATGTAGGCCTGGGCCTTCCAACTCTTCTAGTGCATTGTGGAGCTCAGTTGAAAGTTTGGTGAACTAATCTCTCTTGGAGTATGCGAAGAACATGCCCAAACCATCTCCATCTACCCCTCACCATGATTTCATCCACATATGGCCCACGGGTAATCTCTCTTACAGTTTCATTTCTAATCCCGTATTACCCTTTAACTCCCAATATTCTTCAGAGGGCTTTGTTCTCAATTCTACTAAATCTGTTGGATATTGCTTCATTGTTATACCACGAATCGTGTCCATACAGTAACACCGATCTCACTAAACTGACATATAGCCTGATATTTATATGCAATTTCAGGCGATTTGATTTCCAAATCTTACTTAACCTAGCCATTTCTGATTTATATTTTTCAATGTTTCATTAAACTCAAATTCTGAAGACCCTTTATTAGAGATCATAGTTCCTAAATATTTAAATTATTCCACCTCATTAGTCCTTTCTCCTTCCAATGATATTTCATCTTCCATTGCATATTCCATTCTCATCATCTCTGTCTTTCTCCTATTTATCTTAAGCCCAACCTCATTTGATATTTTATGATCTGCTAAGCAAGCTTTGGAAGTCTTATGGAGTTCTGCTGATAAGGACAGCGTCATCAGTATACTCCAGTGTAAATTTAATGTAGCCATTAATCTGTGAAAATTTATCCATAAAAGAAGCAAATTTTCAGTACAACAAATGTACTTTTTATAATGAAATATTTATAATGCAGTTCATTACGTCAAATGGTAATTTTTAATCTTCGCGTACCATCAGTCATCCCCTTGCGTCAACATCAGCATAAAATTAATAGATTATACAACTGTATCGGGCACCAACTGAAGCCATTCATTTAAAAGGATATATAACTGAAGCTCGCGACGGCGGCAAATCTCATCAAGAGTCATAATAGGCGAAGCTTTTCATCATTCACTGAATAAGGTCATTAAATGCAATCTAATTAGCTGGGATATTCATGATTACGCAGCTGTTCTGGCGTACTATTCGTCATCATTGTTCTTTGTTTGTTGATATTTTTCTTTCTTTGTGTTCATGGCGACATCTGTATCATCTATATTGTGTTGCTAAAATGAGAGAATTCTGACGAGTTGATAATATTGACTTTATTGTATAATTCAAGGCGATATTCCATTTTTAAGCGTTTTTTTTTTTTTTTCATACATTACTCCATGAATTCCTTTTACATTTCGTAATCTCATTTAGATATCGAATCCAGTTTTTTTTTTTTTTCTTTTTGGCTGCAGGTATGCATAGATAATTCCCGATTTACTACAATATATTCTCGTAGATTATAATAGACATACTTATTAGCATTTTCTTTTTCTTTAATCTTCCAATTTTTTTTTTCTGAATTACGGAAGACAGTCAACGGAGCCAGTGAGGAGGATACGTTTCATTAAAACGAAATTGATTGGCGTTCAGTGTTCAAGCAAAAATCAGAACCGAATTTTTAATCGTTCAACGAAGAATGATGATGCTAGAATTGTGCATACTGATTTGCTATTTTCTATTAAGTAAAAATGCTGATGCATGCTATAATTAGTTATAGCTTGATAACAGCATCACGATTAATTAGTTCACCATTATTTTTTGTATACTAAGATTCATCTTTACATTATCCCTTACATTACCCATGAATTTATTTTTTAAAAATCTTTTTTATATTTTGGAAGAAATAAAAAATGAAGTCATGAAGTTAATGACAGTCGTAATCTTTCGTAGGTTGCTTTCTTCTACTGGCTGATCTTAGAGAAAGAGCTTGAGCTGGTATAAATCCGGCTTCATTTGGATAAAACAACACTGAGATCATAGAAAGAAAGTATTGGCTTTATCCATTAATACTATAGTTTATGAAGTGACTCGTCCACGAAAAATTGTTCGCATAGCATTCGCATGACAGCAGATCGATCCCAGTCTGGGACTGCGAGTTCAAGCTGTCAATTGGGGAGGCCACTGCTGCGGTTGGGCACCACAGTGGGGGTGTTGGGCTTACCCGACTGACGTTCTGGTGAGCATCTATTCTGATGAAACTGGAACTGAAACCTCCTTTGACCTCTTGTCTGTTTATTTTAGTGACCACAAACTTGTGTCGCTGATCTGGTAACCCCCAAATATCATATAGATGCAAGGGTTTTAAATTCAGTCCTACGCCTCTTACGGGGCACTGTAAGCATTACTAAACTGCACCTCCTTTTTATCTTTCGAATCCCTCACATCCCTGTCCTTCTCTCCAACCGCTGCTTTGTAGTTTTCGACTTTACCACAGTAGTTTCCGCTTCTTTTCTTCAATACTATTGCCCAACCGCTTTTTAACATTTTGTTAAGTGGGGACTGAAGGGATCTCTCTCTCTCTCTCTCTCTCTCTCTCTCTCTCTCTCTCCGTACTTAATGGCCTCCTTCGGCCTTAACGCTGGGCCATAGGACTCAAATTACATAAATCAAACAATAGGTTTAGCTTGCAATGCATTGATTCAGTAAATTATTCTTTTTTTGTCCATGACGGAAGGTTTATGAATGTCATCACTTACAAGATCGACGATTATTCATTCAGAAACACACATTCTACAATTCACAAAACGATATAGATCAGAAAAAAAGGAATTTGTAGATTTTGTTCGATTTAGATTTTTTTTTTTTATTATGTTTGCAAGCAACAAGTGATTTTACCCATAGCGATAGCCAAATATGAAACTAATTTTTCTAATAAAAAATAAGATTCCATATTTTCATATATTATGAAGAATCAGATTTTGTTAAGAAATAAATAGCATATTGTTGTAAAAATACGACTGGTATGCATTACCTCTGACCAGCTATAAATAGCTACAACTAAAATACAACGTTATACGATTTATTTCTCTTCTGGATTTTATTTTCAGAAAACGCATTCGGCGACCGGGCGATCAAAAAGATGTGAATCTTGATTTTATATACGCTTGGTCAAGGGAATTTCCTAATATACGAGGAACCGTAATAGAATTTATGACAGTATCAGAAAACAAGGTAAATGTGTAACCATATATAGATAAGGAAATAGGAGTTTTTTTTTTTTTTTGTCTTAAATCGTACCTCACCGGGATAAATCCTATATCTCCGGGCTTAGTATAAATTTACTATTTTCGTTGGCATCGTTCCCTCTCCTCTTTCTCTTCTAATGCGTAAACTGTTTCAGAGCGTAAGTGTCTTGAATATTATTATTATTATTATTATTATTATTATTATTATATTATTAGGTAAACTACAACCCTAGTTGGAAAAGAAAGATGTTATAAGCCCAAGGGCTCCAACAGGGAAAAATAGCCCAGTGAGGAAAGGAAATAAGATAACGATATAAGATGTAATGAACAATTAAAATTAAAATATTTTTAAAACATTAACAACATTAAAACAGATATTTCATATATAAACTATAAAAAAAGCATGTCAACCTGTTCAACATAAAAACATTTGCTGCAAGCTTTCCCTTTATGAAATCAGTATGGTACGCTCCTGTACTTTTCAAAAAAAAAAAAAAAAAAAAAAAAAAAAAAAAAAAAATCACCCCATATATCACTGAATGACGAATCCTATTTAAATTGTTATTCTTTAACAAAATCATCGCAATAATATCTAGAAACCTCACATATTCTGTCTGATATACACGAGTTCATATCTGTATTTTCAGACGTTCTCTTACCTTCGTGCAACACTTCTTTACATGAAAAACCAGACATTACGTTGTTTTCACCCTTGTGAAAGACTAAACACCTTATGTGTGAAGGTTAAAATCATGTAAATAATCCTCTTCAAACCCAGCATCATTTCATCGTCTATACTTATTATGCTAAGTACGATGTATGGTATTCAAAGTATCAACCCTTTCTTTTATGAAATTTTCTGATAATCCGCGTCACAAACCATTCTCATGTCACTTGTTATTTCCTAAGATCGATAATGCTATTATAGAATTTAAAAAATGTCTCTATTCACGCTCTCACGCTAAGTACCGTTGTTCTATATTCTTGGTATATTCTTGAATTGTATTTGACTGCGACGCTCATTTAGTATTTATTCTATAATTTATGTCATTTATACAAAGGTGCACTTTCCTCATAGGAGTTTAGTCTCGTCAGTGGGCGTCATGCAGTGTAATGTAAGCATTACTTGACGGCCTTTACATAGTTTGTCCCCTAGAGGCACTTGCTGTATAATTATACTTCTACTTTCCCCCAGTTCCCGTTTTCTTTCTTCCATCTTCCTGTCCAATCTCTTCTAAAATTCACTCTTGTAATCTTACCATCATATGTTACGCTAATACAAATATTCAACCTCCAGTCCTTTTCGGTGTTAATGCCTTCATATTATTGGTAACGTTCATTTACACCTATCATTCTTACTTTAATCAGATATAATTCTCAGAAAAATGGGGTCAAAGAGAGAGAGAGAGAGAGAGAGAGAGAGAGAGAGAGAGAGAGAGAGAACACTACCAAGACAAGAAATATCGAGTACTCTTTGATAAATTATTACCAAGCTTGAAATAGCGGATTTCTTTAGCTATTCTCCTGCAGGATCACAAGGTATGGACTCTGTAATCATTCTATTTCATGATAATATTGACTGGTAAGACCCAGTTACTATTCTGCAAAATTCCTCACCATTTTACCTCCCATCCTTTGAGGCCATTAGATACACAAATTCTACACAATTTCACAAAAAGATTTATTACGAAAAGAGACATTTTCATAATGCATTTGTTGCTATTCTTGTAGCCATATGTCACAAAATTCATCTATTATTAAAATAACAGGGTACAGTTTAATGTGAAAATGAAGTGAAATGAAATGGACAATGGCATTGTACTCGTTTTATTGTTTTTACTACACAATGAATTCAGCAGAACTAATACAATGTGATTCATACGTAAAGCTTCACCTACACAAAAGATGTATGAATGAATATTCAGCTGAAATTACCTTATGAATAGTCATGGTAATGCAATATCATTCCACGAGAAATAAACCCTTCGACATTTTTACCTGATATGTAAATGGCAGTTTAATTGAAACCCTTTTAGAGTATGCGTGAATGAACTAACTTCTCTTCCGTATTAAAAGATCTGATTGTTGAATCGAATAATTGAATATGATTTACTTGAGTTTATCCGTATTATATTACAACTAGTGTGCGCTAACACCTAAAAATAACGGGTAAATACGCACATAAACGTACACGCAACACCTTCTCACCAGGGTATGACTTCTCCCCTCTCCTCTCTACCCGAGGTACGGGGAGAGCTGAGTTTGACCGAATATATATATATATATATATATGTGTGTGTGTGTGTGTGTGTGTGTGTGGACTGGCACAGAAAGACTATTAACAGACTCGAGTGGAAGTAAACGTCTGAGACTTTTGTTCTGCAGTGGACCAGTAATGGCTGATAGTGATCAGGATGATATATATATATATATATATATAGATAGATATAGATAGATAGATATATAGATATAGATATATATATATATATATATATACATATATTATATATATACTGTATATATCTATATATATACATATATATATCTATATATATACATATATATATACATACATATATACATATATATATACATACATATATACATACATACATATATATATACATATATATATATATATATATATATTTATAAATATATGTATATGTATGCATATATATATATATATATATTCAAATATATATATATATATATATATATGCATACATATACATATATTTATAAATATATATATATATATATATATTTATAAATATATGTATATGTATGCATATATATATATATATATATATATATTCATATATATATATATATATATGTATGTATATGTATATACATATATATATATATATATATACACAGTATATACAGGCACTTGTTATTTATTTTATAAGGGAGATTGCAACCACACTGGTTGTGGTGTTTAAAATATCATTAACAACTATTTATTGATGCCCAGAACAGATTTTAGAGATGTAAAATTTATGCACAATTTCTTATTATTCTTCCCTGGGCTGCTGACCTTGAATAATGCATTTGAAATTTAAATCCCAGTAGGTCCATGTTTGGTAACGAAAGTTCCAACGGTTATTATGTCACTGTGGTGGCTCCTCCTGCCCCACCCTAACTCTGAGGAAAAGAAAAATATATTGCATTCCAGAATGAGGTACAAAATGGGTTGCTTTTCTTACACTTGGCTCGTTAGATTTGCATCTTACTTACTGATTAATTCTACTTTTCCTCTATAAAAGTGATTATTTTTTATTTCGAGTAAATTAACCTTAGTAGCAAAGATATTTCAGCCATTGTATTTAACACGGTAAAATGGACAGTAATAGTGGTAGTATTGATGATAGTTGTAGCTGCAGCAGCATGAACAGTAGTAGCGATGCTCTTATTTAAATAATACGTCGTGTTTGCTATTTCTTTTTCTTGCAATTCAGCACCATTATTCTCATAAAGCGATTGTCCGTTTTTCTGTTCACATATATAACAGTCAGTCCGTCTTTGTTAAGAGCTTTTATCGGAGAAGTTAGACCCTCTCCTTTTTTTAATCTTCTCCTAGTTATTCCAGAAGTTGGCGTGTAGTTCTCTCAATATGTTTATGGAAGTTAGATTTTCTACACGATGATCGATGATCTTGTTGTTGTTGTCGTTGAAACCTTCATGGCTATGTTGCCAGACGTGGTCAAATAGGACTGGTGGCCTGCAGTGTGTATACTTCGAGTATATATTTCAGTATTTTGTTAGGAATGAACCTACTATATTCGATTGAAATAACTAATGATATGAAGATATAGAAATGAATGTTGCTTATCTTTCATATACAAGTTATTTTTTTTCATACTTTAAATTCAAAATTATTGAAGTATACTCTTCTATTAGGCTACATGAAGCTATTACGCCAGTAAATGCTGATGATTATAGTTAGGCGATATATTTAGAATTAGGAGCGATTATTACGAGCCAAAATTCTGTAAAAAAACATGTTAGGGCGACGATATGTCTCCTAGTAAAAGAACTTTTATCCGCTTTTTGAAAATTAATAAGGAGGATTTAACTTTCATGTGTCGAAATTTCCATCAAGTAATATTTTCAAACATACATTGTAGTTATAATAAATATCCAAATGCCATATGCATTGTAGATATTATTGAATAGTATATAGTGTCAACATGCACATAACTGGTAATTAAATTAATGCAGTCATATTTTGGAATAATATATTACTTAGCACGTTTCGGTTACAAATGCTCACAAATTCCTGATTGTAAGTAAAGTGGCTTAAAATTTTTACCCATGTTTGATAACCTATCTTATAACAGGGGTTTCTTTTTTGAATCGGAAACTCCAATATATACGGTACGAAAGTTATTCCTTTCTAATATAAGTAATGGGCAAATCTTCAATAATTTCTTCACCGTAATAAAAGCAATCGACAATAGAACCCTTTTTTTAAGCAAATCTGTCATATTGTGCTGTTTGACACTCGCCTCACAAGCAGTTTATATATATATATATATATATATATGTGTGTGTGTGTGTGTATATATATATATATATATGTCTATAATGTATATATATATGTATATCTATAGATAGATAGATAGATATAGATATACACTTACGAAAACAGACTAATTTTCAAGTTTGCATTATGTATTTGTTGCTATTCTTGTAGTCATATGTTACAAAATTCACGTGTAAAGCAAAAGTCTTTTTCTTGTTTTTTGGGTTTTCTAAAATAGTTTCATAAGTTGTCTTTTTTTTTAATATAAATATTATATTTTTACAAATATTCTTCAGTGTTTCCATAACCCAAAGCCGTGTCAGTGAATAGTCATTGGACGCAAACCAGCCGTTTGACATTTATCTAATAGGCCCTCATGTGGTCAATCTCAGGGAATATATTCTTGTGTGAACAGTGTGAAATTTTAAGTCATTATCCCAGTCAAGGACAAGCTGAGTTTTTATGGAGTGGGTTTTACTTTTGAGGAGGGAGGCTTTGTATGTATGCGACGAGTAAACGTGCCTTAAAACAAGATATCTCGATAAATTTCAAATATAGTTATTTTCAAAGCGCCTGCGATTATAGCCCCATTTTCTTTCAACAGTATGTTCTTCTCTTATCCTAGAGTAGTTCTGGCACTGTCATGACAGAAGTTGTGTTTTGGTTTGTATTAGGTTTGAGAAATTTCAAATCTTAGATTGAATACGTGTAGTTTAGAAACTGCATGTATGCACCATTTGAAAGATTCCAGGAACACTGCATTTAGTTAGATGTGAAATTTTTATTTATAACTAAGTAGGGGATACCGATTTTGATAAGAAACTGCTTCTCAAAGAGTCACTCTCAAAGGTAGAGAAGTTTTCAATATTTTGTGTTCCCCCCCCAAAAAAAAAAGAAAAACATATCTTACCAAATAAATATTTAGACATGTTCCATTTTATTTCAGTTTCTAAATCAACATTTTCACTTCTCTGAAAATTGTATCATGCTCTTATTAATCTGGAAACTATGATTCAGTTAAAAAATATATCTCGCACTAAATACCTATTAATGTTTTTTTTTTTTTTTCATATTTCATTTTTAAATCAACCTTCTCACTTATTGTATCATGTTCTTAGTAATCTAGAAAATATGATACATTTGCGATCATAAAAAAAAGAAATATCGGTAAGTTCTTACTTCCAATGAAACATCAGTATATGAATAGAGGATATTTGTTTTATCTTTTGTTGTAAAATCGCCCCCCCACAGAGAAAATGAAATAAAACGAGCAACTCGAAGTCTTGCATTACTCCCACACAAGAATAAAGCATGATTCATTCATGGTTTCCACGATTAGGGGAAAATATAATACCACTGTGTTTTGGAGCCAGTTATATACATGTATGAGTCTAACTCACGCGACTGTAACTCAAACTCTGACATTTAGATTAGAAATTGCTTGGAGTCTATGCCACAAAATGCTGCAAATATCAAATTAATCATTCATATAGTAGTGTAAGTAATCTTATCCAAACACCCACGTATTTGTATGCATACACGAATGTGTATATATATATATATATATATATATATATATATATATATATATATATATACACATATATATGTGTATTTATATAATATATATATATATATATATAGAGAGAGAGAGAGAGAGAGAGAGAGAGAGAGAGAGGAGAGAGAGAGAGAGAGAGAGAGAGAGAGAGAGAGAATATTTGAGCAATCAATAATTATTATTCCTGCGATTACTTTTTTGTAAATTTCATTTATATAATTTTAAATAAAATTTTCTATATTAAGATGGTAAAAAGATATTTAAGGTAAATTTTGAAACAGTAGAAAATTATTTTTTCATAATAATTTTAACGTAGGGATTATCATCATCATCATCATCATCATCATCATCATCATTATCATCATCATCATCATCCAAACTAGTTGGATAATCAGGATGCTACAAACCCAAGGGCTCGTACATGAAAAGCACCCGAAAGGAAACAATATAACTAATAAACTATACATGAGAAATAATAGAAAATCTAAAATATATCAAGATCAGCTGTTGAACAGAAAAGCATTTGAAACAGGTTTGAACTTTTGAAGTTCCACAGACTCAACTGCCAGAGTAAGAAGATCATTCCATAATCTGTCACAGCTGGAATAAAACATCCAGAATACCGTATAGTATTGATCCTTATGATGGAGAATGCAACGCTGGGAATATATAAATGAAATATATTGGCAGAATTATGAAAATCTTTTGCTGATAACTGGATGACGGTTCCAGTAATTAATTTTAAGATCAGCATATGCCCGAGATGAAATGAGAAATATGGTCACAATTCTATTCAGTCGGTATGAAAGACCAATGAATATTTCTATCGTTGGTGCTAGTCCGTTAAGATACACCAGAGAGAGAGAGAGAGAGAGAGAGAGAGAGAGAGAGAGAGAGAGAGAGAGAGAGAGAGAGAGAATACTTAAAGTAGTAATTTTATGAGTCACTTTTATGTTAACGCTATCAGATCTTTGAACAATAAACATCAAAAGGACATAACGCAATAATTCCAATATGCAATAAAGATATTCCTAATTAACTCCAAACTTTATTTTTCCTTTATGATCTTCTCACAAACATAAACTCTAGGGCGTTGAAGCAAACCCACACTTTCCATTACATGTAAGCACACTGTTTTTGCCAGACAAGAAGTATACCAGATGTTCAAGATCTTTCAACATTATTGTATTTTGAACTGTAAGTTGTACAGTGGATAATAAGCAACTTGTTGCCGAAACATTTGTTCAGTCCAGGAAAGTCCAGCAGAAGAGCCTCTGTGGAATTGAGCATTTCACGAGCTTCTATCATTGGAATCCTGAAATGTATTGGGATGAAAGGTTATCGTTCACGGCTAATTCATGGATTATTGGAGGAAGACACAGACAGGCGACTGCAATTGAGTGAGATGATGCTGAACGAAATTGAAGAAAATCGAGTTATTTTAGATAACATTATGTGGAGTGATGATGATTTTTTCAAATTATCCGGTTATATTAACAGACATAAATGCCTTTACTGTCATAATGACAACATGCATTTAACATTACAACAACAACTAAATCAGTCTGGTGTCAATGTATGGGATGGCATTTAAAGTTCAGGTGTTAAAGGACCAATGTCTTTTATGGAACAGTCACAGGAGATATATCTTGAAATTCTAAAAAATCAAGTTGTTCCCCAGTTACAGCAACAGCCTAATTCACATGATCTTTATTTCCAACAAGATGGGGCCCCTCCACATTATTCAAGAGCAGCCCGTGAGTATCTTGATCAAACTTTTCTGAGAAATTGATTGGCCGAAGAGGT
>NC_090739.1:18369750-18382250 GCF_036898095.1 Palaemon carinicauda
AGTACTACATTTGATACTTCTTTACAGATTCTTCTCTATCCTCATACACCTGACAAAACTGTGATTACCAAACAATTCTTTTTCACCCACGGGGTTAACTACTGCACTGTAATAGTTCAGTGGCCACTTTCCTCCTGGTAAGGGCAGAAGAAACTCTTTAGCTATGGTAAGCCGCTCTTCTAGGAGAAGGACACTCCAAAATCAAACCATTGTTCTCTAATCTTGGGTAGTGTCATAGCCTCTGTATCATGGTCTTCCACTGTCTTGGGTTAGAGTTCTCTGCTTGAGGGTACACTCGGCCACACTATTCTATCATATTTCTCTTCCTCTTGTTTTGTTAAAATTTTTATATTATATATAGAAAATATTTATTTTAAGGTTTCTGTTAAGATATTTTATTTTTCCTTGTTTCCATTCCTCACTGGGCTATTTTCCCTGTTGGAGTCCCCAGGCTTATAGCATACTGCTTTTCCAACTAGGGTTGTAGCTTAGCAAGTAATAATAATAATAATAATAATAATAATAATAATAATAATAATAATAATAATAATAATAATACTCCCTCAACAATACAACCTGATATTAAAATTACTAGATTAGGATTTACTTTCCTTAACTGATATCCAAATAACTTCCCTTTTCCCTCAGTGAATCAATCTCTGCCAACGGTTTATAATTAGTCCCTAACTCATTAAGTAATGAAACTCTAACGGGATCAAGAAAATAGAACAACTGATGATGTTTTGATGACATTGATGGACCATCGACCTTCTGTTGCATATTCATATGGCATACATAAACTACTACAGCAACAACATGAAAAATTGAGTTTTCTTACCCGATAAAGAATGGTGAAGGACCTGAAAGTTATTTCAGAATAATTAATGAATTATATATATATATATATATATGTATATATATATATATATATATATATATATATATATATATATCCATATGTATATGTGCGTGTTTGTATGTGTGTGTATATACATACATACATACATATATATATATATATATATATATATATATATATATATATATATATATATTATATATATATATATATATATATATATATATAGAGAGAGAGAGAGAGAGAGAGAGAGAGAGAGAGAGAGAGAGAGAGAGAGAGAGAGAGAGAGATCAAATTATTTGAGCTTACTATGGTTAATGATGTAATCTATCAATCCATAAATTCCTTTTTAGACATTCATGCATATCAAAATTTTATTTAGCATCATTATGCAATGTTTCCAATAGAAATGATTGTATTATGCTTCTAAAAGCTCATCGTTATTTTACAAATGCTAGATTGACTGGTAAAAATTTTTTTCCAGCTTTTAGATATTCGTAGATTGCAACATTACGTGATAGGTAAGGATATTTTACCGTAATATATTTCCCAAGTCATTCAGATTCAAGGGGATGCCATGCTCTCTCTCTCTCTCTCTCTCTCTCTCTCTCTCTCTCTCTCTCTCTCTCTCTCTCTCTCTCTCTCTCTCTCTCTCTCTCTCGACCGAATAAGAAATGAGAGCGATAAGATGGGAATCAACAAGGCACCAAGTAAACACGTTGATTAGATCTCCTTCGATTATTGTTGGTATTATGATGTTCTGGAAATGAAGATTAGGTCGGTTCATATTTGTTTTGGGGTATTGGTATCTGGTGAAATGGGTTATTTACAGTAAATGTGATTTTATTTATCGTTTCTTTCTTATGTAATAAACTATTATGGTTTTAGTCTTGACGTTCACTTGTAACATTTGCCTAATTTATGATTGTTTTTGCACCAGCTGGCGATAACCAAAGTTTGAATTTTACATTAGAAAGGTAGATTTAACAATTTGTATGATCCTGGTTAATGTTACTGGAGATCTAATTATTTACTTGACCTCGTTTACTTGTTTATATATTTTAAGCTTTTTATTTTTATTGTCTATAATGATAAAAACCTGACAGAAAAAGATTTATATTAAGGTCATAATTTGACACTAAACCTTACTTTTTTTCTTTAATAATTGAGAATTTCATTAAACCCCTGCGACTGTTTCGAAAGTGTTCTTAAATTCGCCTTTTAGTAAAAAGGACTCATTCCTCACAAGTTTTTTTATTATCTAATTTTTAACTGATTTTCAAATATTTTTACTCATTAAATATACCACGATGATCACCAAGTCTCAACTTGAACCTTTACATGTATTGAATTTATTGTAACCTTATAAACTGTTTTCCATTATAACTTCAAAGAGAACATGAGAGGTCAGATGTCATAGGTCATTTAGCTCCTGTTTCAATCTGCAAATAAAAAGGAAATTAAGCAGAAATTGATCACAGAAGTTATAGTGTGGATCTTCTCTAGTATTTTATCATTTAATTTTTACGGACTTTTAGATGTATTTGTACCGAGGCTTCGAATAATTGATATAGGAAATTAAATGATAGCCTTTTTTATGACGAAATAAAATTTCTCTACATTACTAATTAAAATGTCACGGATATGAATACAAATAAAGCGTTTTTTTATTTTTTTTTTAACATTTTCAGTTTGATTAAGCTTAATTGGCTATTAGAACAGGGCAGGGGGGTATATGCTATGTCTACACACTACATTATAACTAATTTAATATTGTTGAAATATGTTTTATTTTAAACAAGAAATATGACGATATATCGATTTTATTTCGCGTTATTTCGTGTAATCTTTGCGAGTTGTTTATCACGTGATCACAAGTTATATAACTGGAAGGGTACAAGTTTGTTAACATTAGATGAATTCGTACCTATATAATAACTAGAAAGGCCCATTAGAGGTGGTAAACCCACGCCAATTTCAGTGCCATAGCTACACAATTACTAAGGTTTATCTACGTTTTCCTCCAACGAGATTAGGACATTGTGAATAAAGCTACTTGATAACTGCGAGCTTTTATACATATATATATATATATATATATATATGTATGTGTATATATGTGTGTGTGTATATATATATATATATATATATATATATATATATGTATGTGTATATATGTGTGTGTGTATATATATATATATATATATATATATATATATATATATATATATATATATATATATATATATATATATATATATTTAGATAACTAGATGGCCCCATTATATTTTCTTTAGAAATATCTAGATGTTCCCGTTATATTTTCTTTAGAATTATCTAGTTGTCCCCATTATATTTCATTTTAAAAATAACTGCTATAGATGCCCCCATTAAAAATAACTAAAATAACTAAATGCCACCATTATATTTTTTTTAAAATATCTAATTGTCTCCATTTTATTTTATCTTTAAAAATAACTACTGTAGATGCTCCTATTCTATGTTCTTTTAAAAATTACTGGAGTCTCGAATTTCTTCAGGTACACAATAATAACAATAGTAAATGAGGGGATAAATAAGTCTTAGATTTAAAGAAAACATACATAAAAAATTCTGTGAATGAAAAGTTGTATGATACCGAATGTGTAGTATTTGAAAAGAGGGCAAAATAAATGGAGGAAGAAAATAAGACAAGAGTTCACGTTCTTTTGTTCGTGTTGACGTAATCTTCAGAATTTACTTTTCATGTGGATCCTTCAAGGAACCGTCTTGTATGAATATCCAGAAACCATTTACATATTTCAAGATCATCTCTTCTACGTCGTATCAAATGGTGTCAGTTCTTTACCATTAGAAGTCTTAAAGACCGTTACTATAGAGAGGTTTTCATTTGAAGAAAAGTCTTGTTAGTTTTTTAATTATCTTTTAGAAGGAAATTATAATTGTTTTTTCCAGTTGTTGATATTGTTTAGTATAAAAGCTAAAACAATTTGGATTGCCTTTGTTCTTATAACTTTTCGTCATTCATCTTGTATTTAGGCACTCTGTGCTGTACATGTTACCTGCAATGATGTTTTCCTTGAATATGTGTACCCGGGTATTTTACTCGATAGACCATCATCATCATCATCATCATTTCAGCCTTCAAAAGTCCTTTGTTGGATGTAGGCCTTCCCCAGGTTTCTCCACAGACTTCTATCGCAAGCTATTCTGTGCCACTGTTGCTTATGTTGGTCTAAGTCATCTCGCCAGCGGGTTTTTTGTCTTCCTCGGTTTCTTGTGTATCCTCGGGGTGTCCAGAAGGTTGTTCGTGATGTCCATCGGTTGTCTGTCATCCTGGCAATGTGCCCTGCCCAGTTCCATGCTGTACATGTTACCTGCAATGATGTTTTCCTTGAATATGTGTACCCGGGTATTTTACTCGATAGACCATAACCAATAGCAAACAGAATGTTAGATTTGGTCGTGTAATTTTTCAAATTTAATTTTGGATTAATTCATTAATCCTATTCTAAGTCACAATTTCTTTGTAGTCTTCATTTCAGGTTATTACAATTCACTTCTTCATCTGTTTTCGTACGTTGCCAACACCGAAAAAAATTAGTAAATAAAAAGAAATAATTAACAGAATTACTGTATACTTATCAAAACGTTAAATTGCTTTCGTTCCCACAAAAAAATATTGAAATAAAATTGAATCTCCAAACCAGGCATATAATTTTATTTTAGCACTTTGGAGTTAATATCGCCAATTATAAGAGAAATTATAGATTTTCTACTTGTGGTCTCGAATGGACCCATAATGATTTGCGTTTTGATTATTGAAGAGGAATGAAATTTTAAATGATGACGTTAAATGCTCACATTTACATGAAAGCGTTCAACTTCAATAGACCTTTCCAACGAGAGACTAATAAAGGTAACTAAAGGTTTCTCGTAAAATATTCGCTGAAGTAATGCCTTTCTATTTATCATTTATGGACAAATGCTGTGCATTCTTTTGGAATAAAAATGTATTGTATTATTCAAGAATTCCAACTTCGCTTATAATTGTTTTTTGTTTTGTTAGCACAATATACAAACCTGATGTAAATTACGTTTTCTCTTTTCCATTAATCATTTCGTAAATTATAATTATTTTGTTTTTTTAATTTCTCTGGCACACAAGCGCATTCACTTTCTATGGAATTTCCATGGATTTTTACTTGATCCTTGGCCTTTTGGAAAGGTACTCTTCCAAAAGAAAAGATAAGCGAATAGAATTGATAAATAGATACACCTTCACACATTAACTGTACATAGTGCGAGTGTGTTAATCAAAGTATTGTACTAGATCCGTGTGCCATTATTATTTCTCTTAAAATTTGTCAGCTTACCGTTTTTGAAGCACGATATTTCTGGTACCATGCTTTCTTTCTTACGGTTTCTTTATTACTTCATATAAAATGTTTTGATAGTTTTCCAGGAATGTTGTTGATTATAATGATTATATGCCGGAAAGCCATAAATATTCTAATACAATACATATGCATCCACTAGTATATGCGACCGGTCAAAATGACGGCTAGATATTTTGATGGATATGTGCACACACTCAGCCCCTCTCACCAGGGTGCGACTACTCCCTCACCCCCTACCTGAGGGATAGGGAGTGCTGAGTAGGAGCGAAAAGATATATATATATATATATATATATATATATATATATATATATATATATATATATATATATATATGTATGTATAATATCTTTTCGCACCTACTCAGCACTCCCTATCCCTCAGGAAGGGGGTGAGGGAGTAGTCACACCCTGGTGAGAGAGGATGAGTGTGTATGCATATCCATCAAAATATTTAGCCGTCATTTTGACCGGTTGCATATACTAGTGTATATATAAATTATATATATATATATATATATATATATATATATATATATATATATATATAGAGAGAGAGAGAGAGAGAGAGAGAGAGAGAGAGAGAGAGAGAGAGAGAGAGAGAGAGAGAGAGAGAGAGAGATTGACACTTTATTATATGGGGAAATTAAACCATGGGTTCAATCCATGGAACGTAGGCTACTAACTTTTCATAAACAACTGTGCTAAAACATAACGAGAAAAATAGAAATTTCCCTTGTTAATTTACATTATCATCTACTCCAAATTTAACTTTTTTTCTATATATTTTCCAATCTATATGACGATTCTCGGTAGATATTACTTAGATTTATTTAGTAAAAACAGTTATGTCAAATCAAATTATATAGTCCTTCTACACTCTCAGGCCATTGTCTTCTCAGTGAAGAGTAACCTACGTAAGACATCACACATACAGCTTGTGGTTCAGCAGATGCAGAAAAGCATCAAATGAAGCATACATTTGAAATGCATTGAGTCCTACAAGCTTCAGTTCTTTGTGTGGACGGTCCCTTTGGAGTCAATGTATTATAAAGGCCAGCTTCACCACCTGCTGAAATACCACCTGTGTGGACGCCCACTGAGAGAGCGTCAGCTGGCTTTGAATTTGACAGGAGAGAATTAACTTTCACAACAGGTATTTTCTCTGGTCGTTAACTTTCACAAATATTTCGATTGCCAAAGTTTTCAGCTAAAACTAAGTTATTATCTCCTGAGTCAACCTTCTGACATGATATTTCAAAACTGTATTGCTGATTCTATATGTTATGGGCATATATATATATATATATATATATATATATATATATATATATATATATATATATATATATATGTGTGTGTGTGTGTGTGTGTGTGTGTGTGTGTGTGTATGTTTAGGTCACAGGAACACGTTATGTTCAGAAACCTGTCAGAATTTAGTTTTAGTTTTTCCTTGTTTTTAGGTTTAATGATATTTAATTCAAATCTGAGGCGGATACATAGCGGTTGCCATTCTATTCCCATGTACTTTCTCTTCTTTCGCTCTTGCCTTTCTTAGCCTGCATTAGTTTATACTGATCTTTAAGGAAGGCATATTACATTTTTTATTTCTATAATAGTCATTTTTGTTCATTCTAACATTTTACAATTACCCACAGAAAAATTAGGGCATTAATAAGCTATTTTTCATTGTGTGTGTATATATATATATATATATATATATATATATATATATATATATATATATATATATATACTGTGTATATATATATATACACACACACACACATATATATATATATATATATATATATATATATATATATATATATATATAAAGCATACTTTAATATTAACATTTTTAAAGTGAAGGCAACTTATTTTGATAAAAAACATTTTGAAAAACTAAAGCTTAATTTACAACCAACTTTTTTTTTTCGAAAATCCTTCATTTATCCGACTTTCTTACTTTTTGGGATTTAATCTCGCGTTTTGCGCCATGGCTACTGATGTCGGTTACCAAAATATATCAATTTAATTTTGTTTTGCAGGTAGTTACTCAAATACCTTTTGCCAGTAATCCTGTCTTCAACTAAAGGTTTAAAGGTCACGCATGAATGGCAGAGGCAAGGGACAGTGGTATTTCCCTAGCAAGCAGAACAATGCCCTAGAGACTGATCATATACATATGATCAGCGCCCTAACACCCCTCTCCACCCAAGATAGGATCGGGAAGGGCCAGGCAATGGCCGCTGATAACTCGGCAGGTAGACCTGAGCCCAAACCTCCCAACTTGAGCTCACAGGGACTGAGGTTGCCGCCACCTTAGGAACTAACGAGTTTGAGCGGGACTCGAATTCCAGTCTAAGACGTTACGAAATAGATCACTACAACCCTATATATATATATATATATATATATATATATATATATATATATATATATATATGTGTGTGTGTGTGTGCGTGTGCGTGTGTGTGTGTGTGTGTGTGTGTGTGTGTGTATCGGTCTCAGTGATAATAAATAAAGCAATAAGACAATTATGGCTTCGGAAACAATCTAGTAGCACCACCTACGCTTGGAAATATTTACAAATATCCATTATTGAATTTTACAGAATCCGACCATTAGGCAAATATGCAAGGACAGTTAGACAGATCTAACATGTAACATATACTCTTTGATAAGTGGAATATGACGTACATTGAAATTTAATTAAAAGTAACGTAATATTCGAAGTCTTCGTTTCTATGAATGCAGGCTCGCGGGTTTCAGAAGTTTTTACCAAACGCTATTGGATATAGCAAATGAATAAGGCTTTACCCAGCTCTCGGATCAGGAGAGCCTCCCCTTTTATCTCTAATCTAGTCATTCGAGCGTTAAAACCGGAAATATTAATTGAATGACTGAAACAAAATCTCTGACGTAGCAACAAGGATTACTGTTGCCGAGTTGGAGTCTCGTCTATGGATAAGTCATCCGTCGTTAGTATTAATCGATCGGTTCAGTTTTATGTCTGGTGCCTTGACAACAATATTCCCTATGAGAATATTTATCTGGATATGTTTTTTCATCCAGTCAAAAGTAATTGGGAGTTGTTCCGAGTGTTGTGTTATTTGCTATTTCCACGAAGTATGATTTTTTAGTTTATTTTCGATTCAATTTGAATTGGTTTTGTTTAACAACGGCTGTCATTCTTTCATTGCTAACCTTGAAATTTATTTTTGTTTATTCTGTGTTATTATTTTGGTTTATTTTTTCTGTCCGTTTCAGATATAGTTGGTAACTGTAGTCATTTTATTCTGATTGTCCGTCTGTCACCATAGCGACTCTCGCTCTTAGATACAGAAGATTTCCGTGTATCATTGCAAAGTGTAAAGAGAAAAATGACAATCAAATAATATCTGGTGAAGGGGAAAATGTAGAATTCTCTCTCTCTCTCTCTCTCTCTCTCTCTCTCTCTCTCTCTCTCTCTCTCTCTCTCTCTCTCTCTCTCTCTCTCATATACAAACACACACACAGACGCGTACAATCATATTTTAACAAATAATATTATGTAAAGTCTAAGTACCTTGTTCAAAACTATCAATGGCCAAAACGCATTAATAATCATTAAAACACTGGATCAGCTTAGAACAGCACCCACAGGATTCACCATTTCATACACATTTGATAAAAAAAGGAAAAGAATATATCAGAATTAAGAGCTAAGCTTAAGGCAAGGGATAGCGTGCAAGGGAGTCAATTAGCATTAGAATAATCGTCTTTGTTACCTTTCGTTTAAAACTCTTAAGCCAAGCTTATTACTAAAGGTTGAAACTAATGCATCCATGGTTTATGAAATTACGACGCAAATGGAATATTTTCATTTGTATTACTTTTGTCACTGATCGGCCTCTCATGCAAAATGGCTATAATGACTGCATTTCATAAATCAAATTGACGAATCATCGTACATATGTATCATATACATTAAGTACAACACGTTATGTATTTAAGTTAGGCACTTCCTGTATGATTTTTTTAATAGAGGTGGCAAATTAGATAAAATAATTTTTTGTTTTTCAGTGGGCAATTGCTGTAATAAACAGCACTAAGCTGTATATTAATTGTTAAAGAAATTTGTTCCTAAATTAGGTTTCCTTAAAATTGGGTAAACTCGTCTAGTCATTTTGTACTTATGTTTTTGTAATTTAAAATGTCTAAAGTACTGCGATAACTTACTGCTATTGAGAATACTTGATGGCAATCAGCACACACACACACACATACACACACACACACACACACACACACACACGCAAAAGTAACGACCGTTTTACTGAATTTTGTATTTTATCCCAGAAATTTCAATCTTTATCATTAATCGTGAGTATTTTACAATCACATTAGAAATGTAAATTGGTGTTGCTTCAATGAATATGGTTTCAATTCAACGTATTATTCTATAAAAATCGATCAAAGTAAATTGAATAGCATACGATGTCGGCTGTTAATTTCATTTTCTCGCTTAATGTTGTCAATGGCTTACGTGCAATGCATGAAAGTGTCGCTTCAGAATTGTATATTTTTTGTTAATTTGAGAGAGAGAGAGAGAGAGAGAGAGAGAGAGAGAGAGAGAGAGAGAGAGAGAGAGAGAGAGAGAGAGAGAATATGTATGGGAGTAAGGTCATAATTAATGGTTTATTCAGTCAATGAGTGGGTACCTCCGGGCACGTATTCATACTTTCGCTTTTGTATGCTTTTTAAATTAATCTTTGCTAAATAAAGGTAGGCGTAAGCGACTGTTTCGATGGTTTGCATTCTTACGGGAAGTTGACACAATGAATTTTTCTCTGTAAAAGAATATTTACCGAAGAAAGTGTATAATCACCTTCAACATAATCAGGTGTAGAAAATGAGCTGCTCTAAAATTTTATATAATTAATTAGGTATCATAAATTACATCACACGATCTTTGGTCTTACGACTTGGGTTCGAGCTCTGTTCAAGGGTGATATTTATTTGTAGTGTCTGCAACCTCACTATCCTTGTGAGGTAAGGAAGGGGGGATGGGGTGCGTCTGGGCAGTCATCAGTAGCCATGGTCCTAGCTTAGGTTTATAGGGGACTTGGGCGCTGATCATATATATATATATATATATATATATATATATATATATATATATATATATATATATATATATATATATGATAGTCAGTCTCCAGGGAATTTTAACTATCCTCTGCCTCTGCCATTCATGAGTGATCTTTAAACTATGACGTAAGGATAAGCCATATTTGCCAGTCGCATTCATAAACCCACTCCTATATCAGTCTCATCTTGAAAAATACATCAATGTTATCCTTTTTCCTGTGTACTTTTGAAGCACCATATTACACGACAATTATTTGGTTGTTCTTTGTTGCACTGCAGTAAACTATTACAACACCACAAATGATAATTTTGAATTAATTTCTGTATTTATTCTCACTTGGGAACAAGCGTTTTTTCAGTCTAATACAGCAAGATAACATTTTCTCTAATTTCTCAGAATTCTTTTTTGAAATTCAGAATTTAAATCAAACGCAGTTGATTATATATATATACACACACACGCACACACACACATATATATATATATATATGTATATATATATATATATATATATATATATATATATAATGTATACAGTATGTGTGTATATATATACTGCATATATATATTTGTGTATATGTATGTATGTATACACTGTTTATATGTGTGTAGAGAGAGAGAGAGAGAGAGAGGAGAGAGAGAGAGAGAGAGAGAGAGAGAGAGAGAGAGAGAGAGAGATAAATTAAATGTATATCTAAGCCTTTTTCTGACCCAGTACTCAAATGAATAAATAATGGATGGCAGGAAGATACGGAAGAGATATATAGTTGGGTCTGATGCTGCTCAAAACGACAGATACGGCTGTGTCAGAAGAATTTCACCGTCCGGTGGTCGCAGATATCGGCACAGTGAATGGGAATGACACCTGTTTCGTTGGGATGTGAGAGATCCTCCCTCGGCAACCAAACAATGACCAAAGTTCTGTTTTCGGAATGTATATAGTGGGGCCTAGTATTGTGTGTTTGTGTCTACTGATACTGGCTTTGTGTAGTTTTTTCTTCCGAGGTGGTAGACGGGATAATCTTGAATATACAGTACGAGCAAGAGTTTAATAAGTACAAATGGTGTATATTTACATATTGTGGATATTATTGTTTTACTGATAAGATAAGGTGTATTTATATGTATTGGGCTGTAGAAAAAGATAATTTTTATCACATATTGTTTTTTTTTTTGTCATTCTTTCTGAATGGGATGACCTTGAATATGTATTAAGAGCTAGTTAAGAGATAGCAGCTGTAAACTCGTGTTCTGTTTTTTCCTCAAACTGACACGAGAATCTAGAACTCCCTTTACTGAAATGTCCATCGTTATGTGATAATTAAAACCCCAATACATTCCCATACATTGACTACAGTTATGCCAGAAACATCAGTTTTAAAATGTATGATCTAAAATCAACGGGTTATCATATTACAAAGCAAGGCAGTTTCCTGTTGACGGTACAAATTGCATTAATACGTTTCACGATAATAAAGGCTTCCTGTTTCTCGAAAGACTAAATGGTCATTAAAAGGATTGAAATCAGATTCCATTGAAAGCATCGAAAGTCGTGAAATTCATAAAAATTTATAAGCAGTCATTACCTTTTTATTCTCTTCAGGAGAGAGAGAGAGAGAGAGAGAGAGAGAGAGAGAGAGAGAGAGAGAGAGAGAGAGAGAGAGAGAGAGAGAGAGTTTAGGGAAGATAGTCCAAAATTTACCTTTGAACAGGTTTTTATTGATTTCATCCACACTAATGTGAACGAGTTTTGACCCAGGGCAATTGCATCCCATATTTTCTCTCCAGTATCCTATTATTTTTGTAATTTTATGAAAGACCTTCATGTGGAAGCATTATCATTTGCCTCTTGATAGGAACCTCGTTTATTTCCTCTTAATGTGAATCCTCTCCACTGGCCCTGAATGAAAATAAAAATGCGATCCAATTTTTTTTACATTAACCACATTAATCGAACGTAATGTGAATCGTATTCACTCCTTCCAGATAAAGATAATGACCTTTTACCGGAAATTTTACCCATTGCCGCCTTAGGGAGATTCACATATCGCACTCCAATGAAATTGGCGTTCGTGATTTTCTACATATTGGGGTTGCCATCGGCC
>NC_090739.1:18387250-18392250 GCF_036898095.1 Palaemon carinicauda
ATCTTTAGCAAATTTAACAATGAATTGATATGTCAGAATTGCAACACCAGTGTTTTTGAACCTCACACAAACAGGGCATGATAGCGCGAATGGTTAACTGTCCCTGTCGTTGTTGGTGGTGGTTAAATAAGATGTTACAAAAGTTGGTTTGTAGAGGTTGAAAGATGGCCGTATAATTGCGTATATATGTCAAGAGTACAACCATACTTCACAAAACCAGTAATATAGAAATGCCTGAGGGAGCGCTGACATATCTCTTACGTCTTTTAATAACCCCCTTTTTTTTTTTAGTACAGAACTTGGCTTGTTATCATTTATTAGAATTTCTTATTTGGGTTGGTAAACGGATTGCGTAAATTTTCATTGAATGAAAACAAAAGAATTTTGTATTTTAATTAACGGGAAAAAATATTACTATTTTTTATCGAAACCTAGACGTCTCGTGTAATGTATCTGTTTACCGCCGACCCTTCTGTTTTCCTTAATAGTAGCATATTTATCCGAACGCATTCAACAATATATTTATTGTTTGTTATTAAAAGAATTGTAGTGTGTTCTTGTTTTCATACTTTAAATAGAATAGACTCCGCATAGCTATATATATATATATATATATATATATATATATATATATATATATATATATATATATATATATATATATATATATATATATATATATATATATATATATATATATATATATATATTTATATATATAAAGCACATATGTAAAATTTAGATAAATAAAAGACTATATTCTCTGCAACTTCGTCTGACCTTTGGTTCCCATCAGTGTTCTAATTACGTATTAACCTACTGACCTATCTGAGAGCTCCTTTGTATTTCTATCAATTGCCATTGCCATTAATATTGATGTACACCAACAACCAAAAAATAATTTCAAATTATCATACATATAATGACATACTCGATATTTCTTTTATATAAAATATGGCATTATTAAGGCTGGAAGCATATGAGGATGTATTGGAATCAGAGAAAAATAGAGAGAGAAAATTTTATCTCAAAACCTGATTAGTTTGAGTGTACGTAACTCGAGTGCATCTTATAAGTTCGAGTTCAAGGTTGCTCTAGAGCTGTAATATACCTTGATAATGATGAAGGCAATAAACCCTTCTTTAGCCATTTGTTATATATTGTTCCTTCTTCCTTTCTTCCATCTTCCTATCCGTATAGTCAAACTACGCTGATTGACATCCTCGGTCCCAACGCTGAGTCATTTGACCCAATTTCTATAAATCAAAATAAGTATTATAGAAAGTCGGTAGAGCTTACTCTATTCCCTCTTCCTACAAATCATGCTTTCGCTCATCCCACTAACGTATCCCCCCATACGTAACATTGATTTAATTACCACGTAAGCTTCCCTTTCTTCTCATAACCGTAACTCTTCCCTCGTCTTAGCATAAAGCTTTTCTTCATCCCCAATTATCACTGTCAAAGGTAAACAATACGTTGCTGCCTGTATTGGCGTATTTTGTAGTGGGCAGATACGGAGGACTGATGCTTCCTGATTAAGGATTTCGTTTTACACAAATTTTATTCGTGTTTTGATTCTTGTTTTATTCGTATTTATCTAATTATTTTTCTCTTAGACTATTGACTGTCCATGGTTTTACCGATCGGTAAAGAACAACAATTTTCTAGGAATTAGTTGCCGTCTTGTCCTTCACTCTTTATCGTAATATTTAAAACTTTATTTTGTGGCAAACTCATCCTTAAAGGCTTAAAGGTCCCTCATAATTGGCAAAGGTCAGAGACAGTGACAATGACCTAGCGCTAGTTGGACAATGCCATAGAAACTGACCACATGAATATGAGCAGTGCCCAAGCCTTATCTCTACCCAAGCTAGGAGTAATGAGGGCAAGGCAATGGCTGCTGATGACTCAGCAGGTAGACCTATAGGATCCCACACACCCCTCCCCCCTCCTTAGCTCACAAGGATGGTGAGGTGGTTGCAGACACTACAAGAAACTAGCAAGTTTAAGCGGGTTTCGAACCCCAGTCCAGCAGATCACGAGGCAGGGACGTTTCGAATGCATTACCACAACCCTTTAAGATATATTAATGTTAACTAACTTTTCTCTGAATATCGAGAATGAGATAGGAATCATTGGTTAAATGATATCTCGACAATGACATTTTAGCAAGTTGGTTTTGTAATTTATTTCTTTAAGTAGATTTTTTTGTTCTGGCGGATTTCCCATGATGTACTCGTGATTATATATATTCTTTGAAATGAACCGATAAAGGGATGTAGATAAAGTGAACATTATTTTATCCCTTGACTTTATAAAAGCCCAGTCGATTTACAAAATCATAATTCAAAATATCTGAATGTAATAAATTAGAATGAGTTTTAGTCTTATATGCTGTAAATGTAAATTAGTATATTTTTTGTGTAGAATGGCACTCTAAACTTCTAGTAAGCTTTTTTTTATACTGTAAACTTTATTCATTTCCATATAAACGCATCAAATATCATAGCATTCGTGTTGCTTTGACATCGTCCGTTTCAATCATAGAATCGGGTCAGATTTAGTTTCCAATTATGCGCAATGGATCAAAATAGAATCTACCCCAAATGTAAAAAACTATGCGACGAGAAAAGGAACAGAGACGTGGATGCTCTCCCGGAAGGAGTCTGCTTGGATGCTTTTGTTAACTATTTTATGAAGAGGGGAATACGTCGGGAAAAAGATCAAAGGTAAACAAATAATGCATGTGATTAATGAAGTCGAGAAGGTAAACAAAGTACGATGAGTTGCAAATGAATAACAGAGGAAGCGGGAAAATGGATGTTACCGTAATGAGATACGATGAAACTGAGAGTTGAATTACTGGTGCCACAAGGGAGTTACAGGTGAGCGGAAAATCGATGTGAAATTGATGTCATTTTTAAAGAAATAGTACAATGATTACTGCAATTTCTGACAAAATATATGAAGCCAATAATTCGAAACATAGTGTCTATATAAAAGGAATCCTGGCTATTCACAGTGCCTTATTGCATTTCCTTTAGCTTTGATGTTTATTTCATGCATTGCCCTTGGTCCGATTTCATCTTTATAAGTGTTACATTCAGGACAAGATATTGACAAGAGTCTGAATTGCATCACATACCGAGGGATGATATGAACAATTGAGTAATATACTTTGTAAAGCATTTTTAAAAAGTCTAAATCACAATATCTCAAGAAACTTCAGTGTTTAATTACATGTTCTAAATACTAAACTTCATAGAATGCACATTGGCGATAATTGTCTTTTTATTAGCATTTATCGCTCTTGCTTTTTCCATACATAATGATTCCATTTATATAAAATAATGTTTCATTTTAAATGCTCTTTGTTCATTAAGCACAAGTTTTGAATGATATTCATATATTTTTGGAGGTGGCTTTGTTGTTAAAATTTTGTGTTCGCCATATTATTTTCGACACCAAGACCATTGATTTAATATTGGAATATCCATCTTTATGAGAAATAATTATAGTAATTTGTATCGGAGGCATTGTAACGAAATCTTCTTCGTTTGTCGTATTTTCAGTTCATCCTTTACTGCCAGTTGTAATCTATATCCATCTAGATGAATTTTGATGGCATCATCATCATCATTCATTCATCAGTGTTTTAATTATCTTAATCCTACTAGAACAATAACAAAGGCCTTACCTGCAACACTAAACATCCTCTTTTATTTATCTGATATGAGAACTTTACCGATTGATCCTTACCACTAATAGAAAAACTGTTTCAAGTTAGGAAATTTCATGATCATGTACCGTTTTTGTACCGTATCATGTACCGTTTTTGTACCGTATCATGTACCGTTTTTGGTAAAACTCAGAACGCTAGTAACAAATGACGGGTATTTGCTTTCAGGTTCGGGAGAAGAAGCATTATGCCAAAGGAAAATAATAATTACCACTCCAATAAGGTGACGGATTTTTAAGGGACAGTTATACTGTAACCGAGGCCCTCGACTTTAAACGAACTTTCCGGAAAACACCGTTTTTCAAAGGTACGTCGTTACAATTGGCAGGCTTTTGTAGTCAGTAGGCATAGGGCTATAATGTTTTATGGATCTTAGGTTGATATGATGTTGGATACTGTAATCAGGCATTTTCCCCTTTCAAGTAATTATAATGTTTAAAATAAAAATCCGTAATACCGTCGAAGATATATGTTCTCTTATCTCTATACATTTTACATGCTTATGGACATCTATGCCAAGTGCAATTTAATGTAAAATGTTAATAATAATGATGTCAATGATAATGTAAAGGTAATAATTTTTGTGAATAGCAGTAATACTTATAGAAATAGTCAAGAGAACTTCAGTTGACTTATGCACAATATTCTGCCATGAGAGATCATAAAACTCGTGATAGCAAAAATAACCTGGGTTTCTCAACAAACTTTTATGCCACCCGTTGGGTATTTTACTTTTATGAAAGTTATGTCAGGTTCGATTAACTCTTATTACAGAACTCCCCAGTTAGAAATGGGATTTTCTTATCTCTTTATATCCTTTTATTGGCAATTGGAAAGAGGGGAAAATTAAAAATTGCTCTCAGCGTGTCAAAAAAAAAAAAAAAAAAACGAAAAGCGATATTGAATGTAAATCGTTTGAGGACTCGGGTGTATTTATTTTTATGGGACCGATATGGTGTGGGGAATCTCTCTCTCTCTCTCTCTCTCTCTCTCTCTCTCTCTCTCTCTCTCTCTCTCTCTCTCTCTCTCTACCCATGTATTTATTAATTGTAAATGTATTTCACTCCTTGATTTCAAAAGAAATGATTCTCTCTCTCTCTCTCTCTCTCTCTCTCTCTCTCTCTCTCTCTCTCTCTCTCTCTCTCTGTATGTGTATATATATATATATATATATATATATATATATATATATATATATATATATATATATATATATATATACCTATCTATCTATCTATCTATATATATATATATATTA
>NC_090739.1:18397250-18412250 GCF_036898095.1 Palaemon carinicauda
ACATCGATATCGGAGGAACAACAGGTGGGCAAAGGGATCATCGCCTCTCATGACAGCTCTGTTCCGAGTCGGGAGTTGACACACACACACACACACAACAGGTCACTCATTCTGTTTTATGTCCATTTGTTTTTCTCAAGTGAAAGGGGGCTTACTTTCGTTCGCGAGTAGAGTATCAGTGATAATGGTATTACTGATACATCAGACCCATTAATATTGCAACATCTTTTTGAATAACGATTTCAAGTTATCAGACTTACAGATTATTTTATTATGGTGTACGCTACCCGTCAAAAATGACGGCTAAATGTTTAGATAGATATGCTCATACTCGTACACAAAGATTCAACCCTTCCCACCCTACCCTCTTTCCTAACTACAACACGGCAGTTGTGGTTTCAGAGTGTATCTCTTGGGGTAACCCCTCTCACCAGAGTAGGACCACTTGGTCCCTCCCTACCCTAAGGACGAGGAGAGACCGAGTAATTATCTGTCTGATAATGCCACTGAGTGTTATGAGAAATATATATATATATATATATATATATATATATATATATATATATATATATATATATATATATGTATATATATATACACTGTATATATTATAGATGAACATTAAGAATAACAGAATGGGTGCCTAGAGATTACAAAAGAAGCGGGGGAGGAAGAGAAGACGGTGGATTGACGAACTAAGAAAATTTGCTGGTGTGACCTGGTATAGAAAGACCATAAACAGACGGAAATGGAAGAACATGTCTGAGGCCTTTGTCCTGACACTTGCCCCTTATTAAATGGGAGATACAAATTCATAATATCAAATGTATGCTAATATCACATCTGTGAATCAATCTATTAGAGTCGATCTTGGTATTCCTTAGCAACCTGCTCACCACTCCCCGACGACGCCACACATCACGAATTCGGTTCAGGGAACCTTATATCCAATCACTTATTTTCCTTTGACGTTGATCACATTTCACCGGGTCGGAGGAGTAATAATGGGGATTTCTTACTTTTCTCATCAGTTTGTGTTTTTTATCGTACAAAAGAACCTGTGTGTGTACCTATGCATATATAGACGGGCATCTAAGGGGGGTGTCCGTGCACCCCCCCCCCCCCTGTACTAAATGAAATATGGTTTTCTAGCTTCCTTTTGACATCCTGAATCTCATTTCAGATGTTAACAGGAGCGAAACTAAGGTCAAGTGGTAGATATTGAGCTTTAAATCAAAGATTGCCACGGAAGCTAAAAATGTGAAAAAATTGGGTATTGATGTGAAAATATGGGAAAAAGCTTTGAAGATAGCATGTATTTTATCATAATTTGTACATTGAACGTAATTGAAGCATTATATAAATTTATTGCTTTAGTTCACTTTAGCATACTTCATATTTGCTGTCAGTTAAAATAATTTTCTATATGAGATAAGTAATTTTTTCTTCAAATATGTAATCATGTAATTTTCCTTTTGCGGTTGATGCTGATTTTTTTTTTTTAAGAAGAATTAAACTAATTCAAAGAAGTGATATTCCCCCAAAAATTGTATATCATTAATACTCCGAAAATCAAACATGGACCATTTACTGCCTTTTCAGATATCAGTAATGCCAGTGAGAGGTTAGCCCATTTACATCAGGTTTGAGATCGTCTTGTGGCAGAACCTATGGAGTCTGCCTGTAGAATGACTGAAATATGTCAAGGAATTCTGTAGGAAGTTCAGGAAAAAGAAGACTACCACTGTGGATGTTACTAGCGATAATGAATTTAAGTTGATTTTAGTCACTCTAACCCTTGATCAGTCAAGCAATATCTGTTTGAAAAAGCATAATTCAAAGGAAGAAGGTTGTTAAGATTTTTTTTTCTTTTCCTCCTTGTTGCTTTTTTGCAGCAAGTCAGATAAAACCTCCATTGTAAAGGATATTTCTACTAAGCAGGGAACAGCCTCCTTTGAGTGAGGTGGGTGGCAGTGGATTCAACAGATAGCAGAAGGTACTGGAAAAGTAGCTATACTGAAACCAGCGTAAAACAATCAAATTTAGAGGCTTCACCTAAATAGAGGTTAGAACATGTTAAGTATATTTATTCCTCCAGCATGTTCGGCATTAAGAACATCTTTTTCTACATCAGGCGGCATTGGATTTCCAGAAGAGAATAAGTAAAATCAGTTTTTGTTTAGAATGCTGTATAGATTAAGAAACCCATTAAGTGAGCAAGATGTTATACCAATTTAAGTTTATACCACCAAAGGAGAAACTTAAATCTGCCATGTCTACCATACAAATTTTGGTTATTTTTCTTAACAGAATAAATTAGCATGCAGATTCGCAGAGTATGATCCAAGAAAGACTTCCCAAATAGAACTGTCTTGCCTAACATTCCACTTTGAACCTTCTCTTGAATGTCAGGTAGCCATCCGAAATTCAACGATGGAGGGATTCTTAATATTATCCTTACTGTATTCATTCATTAGACTTGAGAGACCTTGGAGGAGAGCTACCTGTTTTCAGTATATGTTGAGAGAATAAGCTTTTCTATAGCTTCACTTAGTGTTTTCAAATACCAAAGAGATTTATTGTAACTTTTCTCATTCAGAACTCCTTCAACACAGCCACTGGTTGTAAGGTTTCTTTAATGAGGGCTTCGGAATATCCTGAGCCTGGTTTTTCATGACAAAGCATGTTAGGGCACAATTCATTTTGTATGGAAGGTTCTAATTAGAATAATGTTGTATCTGTAGTTTTCGGGATTTTTTCCATGTGATGGTCATTGGTTTCATTACAGCACCTAGATTAAATGTAATAATAGTATACATTTGCGGTATTTGTTCGGTAGCTTTATCACACCGATGAAGCAGCTATTTTACCATGTATTCAGAGATGGGGTCAATAGTAGACAGATAGAAATCAGTAGTAGTTAACTTGTCCTGCTGCTGCAGTAAAGTCACACAAATGATACTACTTTTTTATCTGTGCTACTTTCTTTATGACATAAAACCCAGATGAAGAATACTTTCATTACTATGATTAGCAACATTATTTTCAGAAGACTGGGCATTGGAAGATAATTCCATAACAGGACCTATTTTCTTTTAAATATGAAAGGGTATTAGAGATGTAGGTTTGCTTATTGCAGTGAGTGTTGTTTACTTTGATCTAGACATGGAAAGTAGATTAGTATGAAAGGGAAATTGAATATCCCCAGGATTCACTTTCTTGAAGCATGATGCCAACGGTTACATTGAAGAATGACCTTCCACGGATCCCAATAAGAAGCTAATCAAAATTGTCCCCTTCTGAATAAAACAGGACATTTACAGATGTCACTACACAAGAAGTGAATAGTGATGATGTCTGTTCCAAGGCTTCTGCAACGGCTGTTCCCAACTCCATTGAGAAACAATAGCTCTCACAGTTACCTAGTCTGTTCAGCAAGGTGAGTAGCTTCTTCGATAAAGATGTCTTTAAAGTTATGCAAATAAGATATGCTTCAGAAGTTTCTAATCTCCATTCGAAACGGCTCGTCAGAGATTTTGACCCATGGAATAGATGAGCCTTTCTGTATGATATGAGAGGGCTCTTGGAACACCATATATCATAAAGCTAAGAGATTTATTAAGAGTACAGGGTATTACTTCATAATTCACTTGTAAATCACTTGAAGGTGGAGGCCAAGGGAGCTCTTTGCTTTTGTGAAATCCTCGAAGGATAACACCTTCAAGGAGCAGTGCACAAACATTGGTAGCATCCTTTAATGCAATTTTGTAAGATCCATCAACAGAGATGCTGGAATTACACACCAAGTAGAAAGGCCATATGTAGTCTTCTGGTTGTATTTTGGTAAATGGAGCTGTGGTCCAAGGACAGGATAGATTTCAAGTTTATGCTTCAGTTTATCAGCACGATGATTTGGATCTGCTTATGGAATCTCATCTAGCTTAGAAATATATAGTAGACAAAGTGCAGAAATTTGAACAACTTTACCACAAATCACAATATTATCCTGGATGTAAATTACAACATGTTCTAAGCTGGTTTCAGTACTGTTACTTTTCCAGTACTTCTGCTATCCGGTGAATCCACCGCCACCCATCTCACTCAATGGAGGCTGTTAACTGCTTAGTAAAAATGTCAACCTTTACAATGGAAGTTTTATCCGACTCTTTGCAGAAAAAGCAGTTAGAAATAAAAGATTTTCTCAGCAACATTCTTCCTTTGAATTTTGCTTTCCCAACAGATATAGCTTGACTGATCGAGGGTGAGTGTGACTAAAAGCGATGGACATTCATTATGAATTGCTGGTAACATCCACAGTGGTAGTCTTGTTTTTCCTGAACTTCATTCCGGATTCCTTGAGCTATTTCAGTCATTCTAGAGGCAGACTCCATAGGTTCTGGCACACGAAGATCTCAAACCTGATGTAGATGGTCTAACCTCTCACTGGAATTACTAACATCCGTTAAGACAGTAAATGGTCCATGTTTTATTTTCGGAGAATGAATGATATATAAGTTTTGTTTTAGATATCAACTCTTTGAATTAGTTTAATTCTTTAAAAAAGAAATAACTTTCAGCATCAACCGATAAAGGAAAACTACATGATTACATAATTAAAGAAAAAATTACTTATCATATAGAAAATGATTTTAAGCGACAGCAAATATGAATATGCCAAAGTGAACTAGAGTAATAAAATTGTTATATAACGCTTCAATTAGCTTTCATGTATAAATTCTGATAAAATTTATGGTGTCTTCAAAGGTTTTTCACTTTTTACCATCAATGCCCAATTTTTAGCTTTGATATTAAGCTCAATATCTACCACGTGGCCTTAATTTCGTTCCTGTTAACATTTGAAATGAAATTCACGATGTCAAAAGGAAGCTAGAAACCCATATTTCATTTAGTCCGGGGGTCGGGTATACAGTACTTAAGCCCCACTTAGATGCCTGACTAATATGCATACTGTATATAGATTTAAGTGGTTTTTCCTGACATATGTGCATTTGTGAGAGTTGCTTTCATTAATCCACAAAACTGGGAAAAGGCTTAGTAATGCTAAGCGAATCCTGAAAAAAAATGTGTAGTCGCGAAAGTCGAGGTAATTGAAGTTAACTTACTTGCTGACACACACACACACACACACATATATATATATATATATATATATATATATATATATATATATATATATATATATATATATATATATATATATATGTATGTATGTATACACGCATATGTATACATGTATGTATAATGTATGAATGTACATGCATATAGAAACATTGAAAAACTAATATGTTTTAACCAGTAACTGAATACGTTTCTTTCTTCTATTTATGATTAGGCCCATTTGGTTGAGAGATGAAATGATTGAAGTCTTCTATGGGAATCACATCAAAATAGTAACTCACTGAGATAGGTAGCCTGGGATTTTCTTTTGAAGAGGGTTTTCCTTTATCGAAATCATGTCAATCGCTTCTCTGGCCTTTTGATATATTCAGATCCGCTTTATGGAAACTTTTTTTTTTATTTGTCAAGACCTTATTCGTTGAAACGAATAAATGTTACGTATTTACCTGTAAAATCAATCTTTTAGATACATGGAAGCTCTTTGAATATTTTATATTATAGTTTGGAGGTGAATATGTCGGATATTAACCCGATGCGCAATATATATTTCTTTTCCTTAATTTTCCAAAGATAAAACATTAATTTATGTAGTAACATATTTAAGAGTAAGGATTATTATACGTTAATTGGTTTAAGCCTTGTTACTTGGTGCACTGATTTCCCATCTTAAATTTCGTTTTAATTATCATTTTTACTTTGATGATAGATTGCTTAGAAAAGCAATTGTTCACATAGATAGGATTTCAAAACTTATCTTGAATGCAGCAGACTTCAGAGATATGCATAAATCAAATAATTAATAGGTCTAGAAATTCAAAAATATGAGAATCATTAAAGCAAATAAAATTTTTTCTTGAATGCCATTGTAGATATCTAGCTTACTGTAAACAGGAACATTGAGACACGTTTGTCAAAATGCTATACTGTATTAATAATGCAGCCAGAAATGCATATACTTCAAAATACAATACGTTTATAAAAACTGAAATGAATTGCGTAGCATTATTAATTATGCAAATCCTTGGCTTTATAACCTGTTGGACGTTTTGGTTTATACTTATAAATGTTTTGAGCATCACTTGATTTTGTTTCCTTCAAAATTTTACCATCATTATTCAACAGGTCTAGAAATTAACGAAGGCTAGAAAGATAAAAGTGATTATAGCTGATTTCAATCCATTGCATCCAATGCATCTGGTTGCCTTCTTGAAGTTTTTAAAGCTCATTCCTTATAAACACTTCTGATCATTTCATGTTCAACTTCACCAATTTTCTCCGTTTGACCGCCCTTACATAACTTTAGTTCTTTTACATTGACAATTGATGAGAAAATTGCCAAAGACTATAATTGTATATTGGAGTTTCCATTGTTTGTTTATTCATGCAGTAAATCTAGAAATATAGAATTGATAAAGTCAAGTTTATTACCAAAGTCATTTATAGTAAGGTGAAATTAAATAAAGACGATTTTCTTCAATAAAATGTTTTACCTTTTATAAAGTGCCACTGAGATCTGGATGAAAAAACATCTTTTGATTTTAATTGATCCGCCACAACCTTGTGGAATTTTGATGTTAGAAAATATGAGCTACACGGTTTTTATATTCTTAATGTAGGATGCTGCAAAACAATTGCTGAAGTTTTAATTTACCGGGGGATGCTTTAAAATCTAAGAGGAGAGTGTTTAGATGAATAATTTTGTTGGATGTATTTCAAGCGACAACACGATTAGCTGGTATATTCATCATCGCTTTTTACTTTTCTGGGCTACTTCAACAATTTGTATTATCCTTTGCACACGCACAAACATACGGAGAAATATCTGTATGACTAATATATATATATATATATATATATATATATATATATATATATATATATATATATATATATATATATATAGATATAGATATATAGATATATTACTTCAACTTTTATTGAAAATTATACGAATCTCTTTCACTGCTTCAATAGTTGTTGTTTGTATATAGATATTCAATTTGACATCTGATTTTTCAGATATTTCTGCTGAGACGACGTTTCCATGGCAAGAGCATAATGGCGTTTAAACACCGCATGGATTGAGGTAAGTACCAATCAAGACACTACGCTTATTATTTTCTCCCATATATGTTGAGTATTAGATCTTGGTTGAATGGCTTTCCCAAAAGGTTAAATGGCTTTCCCAATATGTTTTTGATGGAATTCCAAAATTTATTTGGATTTTTCTAGTAGTTTTCTTGATGTTTTATCTACGTGAATCTTGAAATCAAGAATTTCTATAACTGACTGGTTCCTGAAAGAAAATTTGACCACCGTTTTTTATTATAAAGACAAGCGCTTCCCTCTTACTTTAAGTGTTATGGTTACTGTTGTCGTTTGTTATAATCAGCGTAGTGGGCTAAGTAGTTTGTAGGATGTCAAGGAGAAAGTTCACCGGTGAAAATTTTCTGAAGCTCCGTCGTCTCCTTCGAGAAACTCAAAAACGCAATTTGTTCATTTTCTCGACTTTAGGATATTATTTTTTATATACCTTTTCACATCAAAAAGGGAGATATGCGTGTAGCTGTTATTCTATAAGTCAGTCGATAAGAAGAACATATTAAAACTCAGTCATGTAGACATATAAACGGCGTTCTCTCTCTCTCTCTCTCTCTCTCTCTCTCTCTCTCTCTCTCTCTCTCTCTCTCTCTCTCTCTCTCTCTCTCTCTCTCTAAAATGGGTAAACGTATTCAAGAGTGTGTAAAGTTTGTAGGAAATTAAGTTTTGTGCCTTTTAGGTAGAAACTGGGCATTTCTTCATCGGTGGTATATATATATATATATATATATATATATATATATATATATATATATATATATATATATATATATATATATACATATATGTGTGTGTGTGTGTGTATAGTTGGTTTGTTAGTTCATTCAAGAGATGCTATTTATTCGAGTGGTTCACCCTCTTTAGATAAACTAACAATTGGAAATTTACTTGAAGAGGGATGTTGTTGGCCCCCGAAAGCATGTAAAGAACTGTGTATAAACAATCTTAAATGATCTGTTACCAAATATTAAGGTTCTATAAATATAGATTTATATATTCTCTGCGAGTTTGTTTCGATATATATATATATATATATATTTATATATATATATATATATATATATATATATATATATTTATTTATTTATTTATTTATTTATACAGTATATGAACGGATATGTATGTATGCCTGCAATATTTGTATTTCTTCTCTCTAACTTTCTGCCAAATTTGCCAATGGTCGTTTTCCAGTGCATTTCTATTTCTAAAAGTGGCATTATAGAATACAGTATATATTATTGAATTTTTTTTTTTTTTTTTGGGGGGGGGAAGTCGTACATTACTATTTAGCAAATGTAAACTGTTTTGAATTTGTTATCCCAGTTCTAATGTATAATAATTTTGGTGTGTTTTATAAGAGGCTTTCGTAAATGTACACTTTCATCAGCAATTACTAACAATTACATCATTACATTTTCGAGATAACGTTCCCCCTGTTCCAATTTACTTCCTTCAATTAGTATTAGTTCTACTTTGTAAATGCACTAATATTTTTATTTAGAATTTCATTGCTCTTGTTATTAAGAATGAATGAATGAATGATTTGAAGTTCTCTGGCATCCTGACATCGAAGGACTTGTCATTAAGAAATGTATAAGCTTATATGGATAGATATTCCCTCTTAGGATGTTATTTATGAATTAAAGTGATAGATTTACTCATAGCGCCGAAGTTCTTGATAATGTCTTGAGGAAAGGAAAGGGCATTATCACACCCATTTGAGGTCCAACAAAACAAATAAATTCTTATTTTCTACCTCTAGTGCTCAGGACCTTTTAACTTCCTTGGCATTACTCTCTCTCTCTCTCTCTCTCTCTCTCTCTCTCTCTCTCTCTCTCTCTCTCTCTCTCTCTCTCTCTCTCTCTCTCTCTCTCTCCCACACACACAGCATGGTGCTATTATCGTTCTAAAGATTAATGGTTATGAAAGCCGCTAAAACAGAAAAACAATTTACCGATGATGAATATATTCAACAAATTGTTTAGGTAAACAGTTGAAGGGAAGCGTGGTAAAACTAACAAAAGGTCGCTTGTATTTTAACCTAATGTTTTCAGATGGTAAATTGTGTTTTCTATTTTTGGACATCTCAACAACACACTGTTATGTTCGCTAGTCTACTTATATTATTATTATTATTATTATTATTATTATTATTATTATTATTATTTTTATTATTATTATTATTATTATTATTATTATTATTATTATTATTATTATTATTATACCCACGTCACCGTTTTGAAAATCTAAGTGTTTGGATAAGCTACACAGGATAATTATGATAATAAATGATTATGATGATATTGATAATCCTCTTAGTCTTCATCATCATTATAGTGGAATAACAGATAAGCTTCAAGTATTTGAATGAATATGTTCCAAACTTCACGTTTAAAATCTATAAAAAGATGATTATTCTTTTTAGAAGTTAGCAAATCAGATATTTCATAGAATTTTAAAATTCGAAGTTTGGTAATATATTTAAAGCAATTATCTCATGTATTGAAATTTAAGATAATTTGGGAATAGAATATTTTAGGATTTTTTTTTTAAATCAGTAAAATTCAGACCTCGACACAAAAATATTTTACCCTTCATTTTATTCTATTCTTCCAGACTTTGACATAAATGTTTTAATAATATGCATATATGCACATTGTTATATACAAGCCATCTATCACATATCACATACTGAGAAATATACACCCCTGAAATTCGAAATATGATTACCTTTAGAATAACTTACACTCAAGAATGATTGCATATCATAATTGCATTTAACTCAGCCAGGATTCGAACTTTTGCCCTTTAGATGTCAGTACAGGAGGAGTGCTTTGGACCGAGCAATTGTCTCTGTCTTCCCTTTAAACCCATAGATGTGCACACTAGAATTACGCTATGCTAATCAGTCACTCTTTACTAAAGCACTCTGCCAATAGTGTTCTTAGGCAAGCCCTTGTCTCTGTGGTTTTTCTCTAACCCCAAGTTATACTCCTAGGAAAGTATTATGATCCCAACAGTTGTCCCTGTTCTCCTAGTTCCATTCTTAAATGAGTACTGTACTATATTTGAACAATCTTTGCCGTAGTTCCAGTGGAATCCCTAGATGAGTACTTTTGGCTGAACAGTTGTTCCTTTGTTCTTGGATATCCTAGAGGAGTACCGTGTCCCAAGATGTATTCTATACTTTTTTGAATCATAGGGGGGATTTCTCTGGTGCTGAACTATTGTCTCTTAACTCTCCTTGGAAAATCTGCAGTAGCAGCCTATTTTGGTCTAAACTGTTGCTTTTGGGATCACTGGAGGTGTATTCTGGCTGAACACTTCGCCTGTGCTCTACTAAAGAACATCCAGAAGAGATGCCTCGGGTCAAACTCGCTCTGGTTAAGTCCTAAAGGAAGAATTAGTGCCGCATAATCTCCTGTATGGTCCCTCTGAAACATGAGAGGATTATTCTGGACCGATCAGTTATGCATTTATCCCTTGTAAGTCTAAGAGGATTAAATTGAGGAGAACAGGTACTCGATTCTTTCTTGGAATCCCTAATGGAGTACTCTTGGTCAATCAGTTGCTTTTGTCCCCCTCTGTAACCATTAGAGCAGCATTTGGGGCCTAATATTCACCCTCTAGCCATTAGAGCGGCATTCGTCGTGGCCTAATACTTCGCCATCTAATCATTAGAGCAGCATTCGTGACCTAATGCTTCACCCTCTAACCATTAGAACAGCATTCGTGACCTAATATTCATCCTCTAACCATTAGAGCAGCATCTGTGATGTAATACTTCACCCTCTAACCATTAGAGCATGATTGGTGGCCTAATACTTACCCTTTAATCAGATGAGCAGCATTCTTGGCTAAATACTTCACCCTCTACTCATTAGAACAGTATTCGTGGTCTAATACTTCACCCTCTAACCATTAGAACAGCATACGTGGCCTAATACTTCATCCTCTAACCATTAGAACAGCATTCGTGGATTAATACTTCACCCTCTAATCGTTAGAGCAGCATTCGTGGTCTAATACTTCACCCTCTGACCATTAGAGCATCATTCGTGGCCTAATACTTCATCCAAAATCCATTAGCACATCATTCGTGGCTTAATACTTCACCCTGTAACCATTAGAACAGTATTCGTGGCCTATACTTCACCCTGTAACCATTAGAACAGCATTTATGGCCTAATAATTCACCCTCTAACCATTAGAACAGCATTCGTGGCCTTCGTGGCCTAATACTTCACCCTCTAACCATTAGAGCAGTATTTGCGGCCTAGTACTTCACCACTATGCTCTCCTGAAAAAAACCCTAAATTAGTACTCTGGACGAAATAGTGACCAATGTGCTCACCTTAGACTTCGAAAAAGATTATTCTAGCAGAAACAATTCTCCCTGTGTTCTCCCATGAAGCATACAGAAGTATTAATTCAATGGAATCCCTACTATTATAGGGTAGTTCAAAGGCAGGGAAAGAAACGCTGGAATCAACATTCACCCAACTCCTGTCTCTGAAACCCCTAAAGAATACCCTGGGACTAATAATTGCCCTCATGGCCACAAGGAAGGATTTCCTTTAACTTCTTTCATTCGTATGATCTGATATCAACCAGTTACTTTGTATCTTTCATTTTGTTGGTTGAATGCATCCTCATTATCTCTTCAGTCTCTCCATGCCTGTTGGTTTGTGTCCATGAATTCTAGTGCCAGTAATATTTGAATAAATATATAAGGAATTTTGCTCTCAAACTTCCCTTTGTCAATCCCCATCTGCACTTTACACCTCTCCCTAACCTTGGTATTTTGTTTATGCATTCTCAAGTTCATTATTCGATGATAAAGACACCAATGTTTCAGATTCAAATAATTGAAACATACATTTCATCCACATAACTAGTTATATCTATAAACATTAACGCCAAGGTTAACATTCATCAAAGTATTATATTTAATTTATAAACAACACAAGCCTTATAAAGCAGATTGAATAGAGGCTCCAAAATTGCAGATAAGAAAGCCTAGAAATTAACAGGTAATAATACTAATTAGTAATTAAACTAATTGCATCATTATTATAGGCAACTTATGCATGGTATATATCGTAGATTCTATGATGTATATCACTTTTCATTATATTTTACCAGTAAAGCAAATAGTGAGAGAGAGAGAGAGAGAGAGAGAGAGAGAGAGAGAGAGAGAGAGAGAGAGAGAGAGAGAGAGAGAGATGCAGTAGTTTATTAAAACCTACCAAAACAAATATTGTGAAAAGAAAGAGAACATTTTATCCAGAAAACAGTGGAAAACGTTAGAGGTATAGAACTTGATGTTTTTTCTTAGAACTCATACCTTGTCCAATTACTAATTAAAAGGGGAAACATTGTTTATTCCAGTTTTAATTAAATATAGTTTTTCCAGCTCTAGAAAAAGGAACTTAGATGGTAAAGTTGACATACAAATTAATATTTCAAGGATTGAATGCGTCTACTATGGGTTTCACAGACAGTGCAAGTGCGATTTTTTGCAATTAATCTGTAACGAACAGTCGTATCAATACGAGATGTTGCTATAGGGTATTACACCCAGTGAGGAAATTTATAGGAGTATCATGAATCATTTATTGTAAATAATAAAGACTTTTGTACCTATACCAAGAGGCAAAACTCATTAGCCAAGCAAGAAAACGAACACCAGGTTGGAAGAGCTCCGCCTGCCGACAACCCCCTTCACCTCCAACCCCCATTTTCTTCCTCCCCTCTCCTTTCTTCCCTCACCTGCCCTACGTCTTTCCTTCTCTCTTTCTCTCTGAATGTTGCTTTGATTTAAACATATGTTTATACGATTTTTTTTCCTATCAATCTAATAATTATTTACATAACCAATACCATAGAGAGAGAGAGAGAGAGAGAGAGAGAGAGAGAGAGAGAGAGAGAGAGAGAGAGAGAGAGAGAGAGAGAGAGATGAGCAAACCAGTGAATAAAGCAGTCAGTCATCTGATAGGTAACAACCGATTGAATTGTTCCATATCTACAACAATAAATATTATAATTAGATAAGATAGATAGATAGATAGAGTGCTTGGTATAAAAAAAAATCATACAAAATAAGTTGCAACTTAAGCTACCTTCTCAGAAAGAGAGCATGAAGGGAAGGGAAAGAACGGAGAGGGATGGATGGCGTGGAGGTGGAGACAGATAGCTTGAAGCAGGGGGAGAGCAGGTGAGGGATGAAAGGAGAGGGAGGGAGGGGGTGGAGGTAGAGGTTCTGTATATTATTGTTCGGTTTTGTGACTGGATGATTGAGATTTTGCCCTTTGGCATAGGGGCAAGGGTCTTTATAATTAATAATTAACGATTCATTATACCCCTATAAATTTCCTCACTGGGTGTAATACCCTATAGCAACATCTCGTATTGATACGACTGTTCGTTACAGAATAATTGCAAAAAATCGCACTTGCACTGTCTGTGAAACCCATAGTAGTTGCTTCGAAAAAAAAAGAACGATATATTTTACATCATAAAATCTTTGAATGAAGTCCATAGCATTGCTAATTGCCAGATAAGAATGTAGAATATATAAAAGATTTTAATTTGTCAATGAAGAGAACATAAAACAATTATTGAAACACGCAATATGACCAAACCCAGTTATGAATATAGTTTTTCCAGCTCTATAAAAAGGAACTTAGATGGTAAAGTTGACATACAAATTAATATTTCAAGGATTGTATGCGTCTAGTTGCTTCGAAAAAAAAGAACGATATATTTTACATCCCAAAATCTTTGAATGAAGTCCATAGCATTGCTAATGACCAGATAAGAATGTAGAATATATAAAAGATTTTAATTTGTTAATGAAGAGAATATAAAACAATTATTGAAACACGCAATATGACCAAACCCAGTTATGAATCGTCAGCGGCCACTGTTTGCAAGTTAATAGCTGCGGTATAACGAGCTCCCATTCCACCAGTAAGCGCTCCAGTACATTGTCCACGTAGTCGGTATAATGATTCGGCGTCTGGTCAGACAAAGGTACAGACCGTGGTTCAGCCTTGATTTCGCTTGTTCCGAAGAATATCGTGAAATGTTGAATTCGGTGCTTGCTCTGTAGAACCTCTTCGCACGTTAAGTAAATTGTAAGGTCGAATTCATGATATTGTATATTTAAGAAATATATATATATATTTATGTATATATATATATATATATATATATATATATATGTGTGTGTGTGTGTGTGTATATATATATATATATATATATATATATATACACACACAGTATATATATGTGTGTGTGTTTGTGGTTGGTTGAGGTAGGATCAAATTGACCATGAAGAGAATATTTTATATATATATATATATATATATATATATATATATATATATATATATATATATATATATATATACATATATATATTAAGCTACTCCTCCCTACAGGAAACAGTTACCGCCAAAGTTATTATTCAACAGCTGATTCATGGATGAGCCTCTTGTGTAGTAAAATTTCCCAATACATTAGTCGCATATAGTTGCTTATCCGTGAAAAGAAGAGAAAGAGCTACAAGGGAACCCCTAACATTAGGGTGTAGGATGAACAGACTCTTGGCCGTGAAATGCCATCTTTATATAAATAGATTCATGCTCCAACACCTTATCAGAAGAGGTTTCTATACCAGACTAGTGGATCCCGACCTCCTCGAGTATGGAGTTTGTTTTAATTAAAAGGCATACGAAAAATATGTTCCTGATTTCT
>NC_090739.1:18417250-18424750 GCF_036898095.1 Palaemon carinicauda
TGTCTGGGGTTTGGCCAGATTTTATCACCACCCTAGCCGCTGCGGATTGGTAATGGTAGGAGATTTTTGTCTGATCGCTCACAGCAAACCAACCTAGCATGGGTGGCCCTGCCTAGTGCAGCTTTGCTGATCATGGGGATACGCAAACCCTTTCACCACATTATTTATTTATTTGATTTCTTTATTTATATGTAAATACTGTATATGTGTATAAACCTCCTGGTCCTTTGGACCCCAAGCTGCACTCGCATTTTTAGTCTTTCAACTATACTTCCTTTCTCTCTTCTTTACTTTAACTTCATACTGCGACCGCAGGTCTCCTCTCAGTTGCATATAGGTACTGAATGACCTTCAGCTGAAGCCTTGTGTCCCTGATTCTTAGTCCAATCCAATCCTATCTTGTTGAAGTCATACTAATGTGACGCTCAAGTTTATTTCTAGGTCGAATGAGTGATTTAGGTACCTGGTAGTAAGGTCTGTAGAATACTATGTAATAGACCATTGTCCGGTAGGTTGACGATTCTAAGAGTCAAAACCAGTTAAAGGAAGACGTATGACTAAGCAATCACATCCCAAAGTTCATTGTGAATTAGGATGCATTTCACTTGTATTCCCTCTTTCTTTCAACGAAAGAGGAGAACAGTAACATATTTTACATGATTAGTGAAACGGCCTTGTGATTATATATATATATATGTGTGTGTGTGTGTGTGTGTGTGTGTGTGTTTCTTCAAAAAGGCCCATGAAAGAAACAAAGGAAATATAAATAAATCCACTGTACTTAGACCAATACACATTGGCCCTCTTCAAGGCGTAATGTAAAATGAGGAATAGAGTGAACAGTGACGGTTTATATAGGAAAGCAAAAGGGTGTTTCCAATTGTTCTAAGGTTGTTTCAAGTGCTGGAAGGATTAGTCAAATGTAATTACATCCATGTGCGTCTTCGTATTTTTGAGCCGCTCGAAGGATGTCTTGACCTCTGATGCATATCTGGTGGTCGGTCTCCATGGACTATCTTCTTTATGATCGGGTTGAGAAGAGCGTTGTTCACTATGTCAGCTTTCCATCGTCCACCGGATAAGTTCATTTTGTTTGATTGATTTATGATTGCTGATTCCAGGATCCTCCTTCTGTACGCACAGGTACTCTTAAAGAGCAAAGATGACTCTCTCCAGTTTATCTGGTTCCCTAAATAAATATTAACGTAGGGAAAGATTTTGTTTATCGCCATAATCAGGAAAGCTGTAGGCATATTAGTCAGGACAACCCATGCTAGGTTTGTTCTGGCTAGGTTTGTCAGACTAGGCCATTGTGGTGATGAAAATAGCCAAACTCCAGACGTGACTAAGGACATCTCTGAGGCCTTTTTCCTGCAATAAACTAAAAACGGCTAAATTTTTTTTATTATTGTATGTGTATATATATATAAATATAAATATATATATATACATATATATATATATATATATATATGTGTGTGTGTGTGTGTGTGTGTGTGTGTGTAATTATATTGTGTTTTTGTTCTATCAAATATATAGTCTATGCGTGTTTATGCGTATACCAGAGAGAGAGAGAGAGAGAGAGAGAGAGAGAGAGAGAGAGAGAGAGAGAGAGAGAGAGAGAGAGAGCGTTATGGAAACACTTTCTCCCAAATTCCAAGCCCATAATTAATACGTGTTATATACTTTTCATGAAATGCAATTTGCACCGGTAACACTTCTAGAATTTAAAGTTTTCTGTTTCTTAAACTCATTAAAAAGCTATATTTGCACGCAATAAAGATCATATATTGGGTTTCTGGAAAGGGAATATTTGCAAACAATAGAAGTATTACTGGAGAAATTCTGCTGAGATTTTTCAGAGTGAAGGCAAAGGAAGGATCATCAGCTTATCGTATATTAAAAAGCCTTTTATAAAGGATGAATACAATTTAAAAAAAAAAAAATTAAGTTTTATGAAAAAAATCTTGAAAAACAAAACTGTCTCATAGTATGGACATTCTACTTTTCTTTTATGTTTTTGAGTATGTATTCTAATATTTCTTGTTTCTCTTCCACATTTCATGTTTTACATATCTTTCTTTTCCCTTATTAGGCTACTTTCTTTTCTGAGATCCCGGAATTGTTAAGATTCTGCCTTTTCAATAGGCATTAAAGCTAAGCTTTTAAGGATAACAGTGATAGTAACAGTAATGATATATGCTGATAATGATAGTAATAATTATAATCCAGTTTAATTTCGCCAACTTTCTAAATATACGGAAAGTATTATACCGGCAATCTTTTTTCGTCGAGAATCTTATTAGTTTTATTTATTAGATTTTCAGTTACATAATTTTATCTTTTATATAATCTGTTGTATTATTTTTTTCAATCGTTAAATAACCGTATCATTTCAGTGACTTGAAGTATGTCCTATTTAGGGAAAGGAGACGATCCTCTCACTCTCATGTAAGGAAAGGGGAATTTAGGTGTGATGCTCTGAATAATGTATAAGCTTCTCAGAAATAATTCAGATGGAAAAAATATAGAGAGAGGAATTTGATGTAAATGCTATTACCCGAACACGTTTTTTTTTAACTAGTATTTTGTCGTCCTCTGCTGGAATGGAAAAGTATATGCCTTTCTCTCGATTATGTTTTTGACGTTCGTGTTTGTTTATGGAGAATATAGTAACAGATATGGCAATGAATATATTGGATCCATTTTTTTTTACTTCTGTGATATCTTGTTCTCTATATCGTCTTCCCACGACTGAAAAAAAATATATGAAATAGCATATGCCTTATATTTAGTTAGATTTATTATTACCCTAATAATTATTAGGCAATAATGCATAGATTTATCGATTAATTTTGACTTTGCTTCGAAAAATATATGATATAGCATGTCTTATAATTTAATTAGATTTTGTATTATCTAATTATGCATGTTTTGACCCATTAATTTCGACTAGCTTGGAAACATATATGAAATAGCATATGCCTAATAATTAATTAGATTTATGTATTGTCTAATTTTACTTCCATTTACCAATTAAATTTGATTTGCTTCTAATTTTATAAAGAAACCGATCAGATCGATATCAACGAACCTTCATTAAACTATCCGAGAAAAAAAAATATCATTATAACGATGATAATTTAAACTAAATATATCAAGTATCAAGAAAAATCCTACTGATTCTCTGGGTTATCTAATACATTCCAACTTGTGTATAGAAATGTGTTTGGAATTCCCCCAAAGCTCCTTGAGGGGTTCGAGCGACACTCTTCAAAAGTTTTCCTATCTGGGTTTCCATTCGGATTTACGAATATGTGAATATGCACAATGCTTGCCAATGGGGCAGATTTGTGCGCAGCTCAGAAAAATAGTTTCAACTCCATTGCCAGTTGGGACTGAGTTTATTTGCTATCTAGTTTTACGCCTCAAGGTCATGTGCGATATTGTTTGCTTATTAAAATCCCTAAAATATGAACGTTTTTTTTTATGAATGAAGACATTACTCTGTAATTAGGTTTGATTTTGAAAGTGATATACTTTTGTTTAGGTTCAAGAGATTTTTTACCGCATGTATCGACTGTGTTTGAAGTTTGCTTTTCGACATATCAAAATAATAAGCAATTTCCAAGAAACTGGAAGCTTTCCATCAACGCACAATTACTGACTGATCTTCGATACGCGAAACAATTAATTTACTTGTTTCTACACACAAAGGCAATGCATGGTTACTATACTACAGACTTCGATGTTTTGTTCTCGTGTACACACACACACACACAAAAAGAACCTTTGAAGGGTCCACGGAATCTCCCAATTAGTGATCAGTTTTTATGCTTCCAGAACAAATAACTCTTGATTGTAGCGAGTGTCGTGTCTTACCAAAGAAAGGTAAACCGTGTGAAAATAGTAATAGTAAAATCAAACGACTTTAAACGAACACTTTAACTATGCCGTGATAAAGTCTGCTGTGCCGAGGCATAAAAAAAGAGATTGAATTACTAAAACTAGAATAACAGAATCCATATCCCTAGACATGTGCCAAGGTCAGACCCGGGAATACCACGGCAATCACATTGAATGAATAAATGTGAACTTAAAGTAACGTGCGGCATTTCCTTCGGCCTAAAAAATATGGAGTCGTGCATTTCCGGTCAAGACATGAAAGAGCAAGAGGAATTTGCTAGACCGCGGGAACTGATGGAGGTTTTCTTATCCCTGGTGAAAAATGGCTGGGAAACTCGGGTTCTCGCATGGCCCCCCCCCCCCCCCCAAAGGTCGCACTCTGTTTCAATTATGTATAAAAAGAATTTAGATTGGGTCGGCCGATTCGGAAAATACAGCAAATATATATTAAATGGATTCCCGGCGGTCATCAGATGCTAATGAGTGTCTATATATATATATATATATATATATATATATATATATATATGTATGTATGTATGTATGTATGTATATATATACATATACATATAAATTTGTACCTCATATTGGGATCGAATCCTAGTCTCCCAATATATTTCTATTGAACACGACACTGCTGATTTTCATCACTCACTCATACACACACACACATACATACATACATATATACACACACACACACATATATATATATATATATATATATATATATATATATATATATATATATATATATATATATATATGCGCTTTGATATTCTTTCTTTTACCAGTTGCATATGTAACCTCATAGCCACAGAACTCACTGTCCTTATTTCTGGACACTCCTTTTTATTCTTGATCCCTACCAGCCTGATAAGTCCGATGTAGAGTAAAAAATATAATGTTTACATTTTGCTTACCCTACTTGGATTTAACAGTTTGATAATGATCAGCGAATCTAAGAGTGAAGAAGCGAATAGAGGTATTAATAATCATGAAAGCACACACAATCACACAAATTTTGTATATATATTATATATATATATATATATATGCGTGTATGTATATATATATATATATATATATATATGCGTGTATGTATATATATATATATATATATATATATATATATATATATGCGTGTGTGTATATTATATGTATTTATATATTATGACTTTTGCTGTTCTTATTATTAAGTAGCATTTTATCACAATATCACTATAACCAAAGATTTGTGTTGTCGCATGTGGTCGCAAATGGTTCAGATGAAAATGTACAGTAGTCGATTGCTTCAAGTGAAAACCTGAGTTTTAGCACAAAATAACATCGCAATTTTTGTTGTAATGCAGAAGACAAAGAATATTCGTGTTTGAGGTTAGTAGAAAGGTTTATGGCTATACAAGTGGTAGTACTTGTAGTTCAATGAGTGCATGGCTATTAGGTGTGTGTGAGGAATAAATGTTGCCTCAGGGTATAAGGTCCAGAAATTGGAATAAATAGTGGCAGAGAATATCTTGAGAGACTGAATCTGTGCTTGGCTGGTTTTTGGAAAATATGAAAAGATGGCCGTGTTGCATTTAAATCTGTGTAGAAAAACCGGTGACCGCATAAGTGGAGTTCCTGTTAGGTATGAAATTCCTGAAGTAGAGGAGAAGGGAGAGAATCTTGGCTTGCAGATTTTTGGGAGTTCTTGGTATCCAAATTAGAATATTAGTAAGTAAAGAGAAAATGACGAGTAAAGTAGATTGCCATATTATATCAGTCTAGAGTAGATGAAAGTGCAAAATGATATAATTAAAAAAAAAATTTTGGCAGATAGAAGTGGGAAAATGTACACGTGGATGTATGTGAAACAAGTGATTTCAAGGTGGACATGAGAGGAGCATATAAGGAAAAATGGTTGAGTTATGGGCTAGGGTTAAAGAAATTCAGGCCAGAGCAGATGCGTTTCAAAATTCCATGAATGTTTTTTTTTTTTTAACAAATTCATTATTCGTTGTAAAGTAGTCTTGTCTTTAATTGGTTTTGTGAATTTATGAATCAAAAGACTTAAACAGAAGCAAATCTAAAAGTTATAGGATATTTCGATAAAAGGTGAACGTAGCACTAAAAGATCAGTAGAGGATATTTGTGGATATAGAAGGGTAGAAAGAGGGAATAAAGATAGCAATAAGTGGTATTGAGAAATTCATATTGAATAAAAGAGGTGATTATTTGAGATCCACGTATACATAGAAAGGAAGAGTGGTATAAGGGGAAGGATAGGGTAGTCAAGAATAAAGTTGGATAAAATGATAGACAGTAAAAAAAATCAGAGGGGATAAGACGAACTATGAACTTTAGGGAGAAGGAAAAATAATTTTATAGGGAAGCAAATGCAGAGGGAAGATATTTGAACAATTGCACCTCAAAATAAAAGATACCAGGGGAAAGATGCTGTCTGGTGTAAAGCAAATGCAGTACTGGGTCAATTGAGCGAGTATTATGGAGATTTTTTAATGAGGGAGGGTGGAGGAGAGAGGAGTAGCGGGGATGTTCACAAAATAGAGGTTGTAGAAAGGGAAGACAATAGATGTTCAAGGGATTACAAGTGATAAGCTGATCTAAAGTTGTAATAGTGTAAGCGAATAGCTGGCAACGTTTATTTACATAAGATTGGAGAAGGAAAACGTTCCAGAAGTAAAAGGTTGTATGTAGAAAACATGGACCTAGAGAAAGCTGGTGATTGTATATAAAGATGCAGTGTGAGGGATGTTGAAACTGTATTTAATACAGGGTAAAATGTTGAAGGTTAATAAAATCTTTCACGATATAAAGGGATGCTATGTCTCCATGACGTTTTCAACATTTTTATGGATTGAGTGATGTGAAAAGTTACTGATGGGACAGTTGAAGAATGCTCGTAATTTTGAATGGGCTGTGGAATAGTTGATGATTGTAGGTGATGTTTACTATGCTGATTTAGGAATGAGAAGGGAAATTGCAGAAGTTAGTGAGTTCGAAAGCGTTTGCAAAAGGGGGAAATTGAAGGTAAAGGTGAACAAGAGTAATTATATGAAAAGGTCATAATGCAGTAATTCAAGAATCTAATTTTTTTAGATAGAAAGTTGCATGATTAATACGAAGTTCATGCAGTTTTTTTTTAGTTTTAGGGTATATAAAGAAAATTATTGTAAGAGCATGGAATTTTGTAACGGGTTGAAAGACAGCACAAACACACACATAAAGGTACACACTTGTTTATTAAGAAGGGAAGTTGAAAGTAAATAAGGAAAGATGTAAAAGGTATAAAAAAGATAAAATATTTTCCAGGTAAATAACGATTTTTATTTTATCTTTATGTCCATATTAGATCAAAATTGATATAGTTTATGGTTTTCTGTGAATCAGGATTTTGAAGTTTTCATTTATATTTGAAACCCCATTGAATTAATTTTCGGGTGTATTTCGTTTTGTAGTTCGAAGAAGATGCAAACAACATTATCATTTGATAAGAAATCGTTTACGTGTGAACCCTAAGTCCCTCTATATAAGAATAGAAGAATAAGAAAACTGTGAACATGAATAAAAAATATATAGTAATTGTAAGAG
>NC_090739.1:18434750-18442250 GCF_036898095.1 Palaemon carinicauda
TTGCTCTGTATTGAGTGGTAGCCATTTAAACAGTGATATCCAACCTTGTGTTGTGTCATTCTACAAGTCTTGGATTGAACTTTTTGTTCTATCTATTTTATATATATATATATATATATATATATATATATATATATATATATATATATATATATATATATATATATATATATATATATATATATATATATATATATAATCTGTGTATATACACATCTATATATATATATATATATATATATATATATATATATATATATATAAACACATATTTATATGTATGTTATATATGAGGGTTTGTGTTCATGGTAGATGGATTTCTGTAAATTGTATAATATTAATCGTATATTACTTCCATATATATGTAATTTAATTAGCAATCGTTATCATAACCGAATTGTGAATTCCACCTCGTTGTTGTCTCGTAAGTAATGCATATGTCCTTATAGTTATAGAAATTTTCGAAACTTATTGTTGTGTACGTAACAGTAACGTGAGCGTTAGACAATTCTATGGATTAGTAAGTGAGTATCCTCAACTCGTAAAAGAACTATCAACAGCTTAGAGTTACCTTCTTTGCATTATATAATAGTTGAGGTAGCTAATTTTTAAACACATATTGTAAATGTGAAGTCCAATAGTGAAACGGGTGTATTTACTTACAGCGTAAATTAGTTCAGTCATGGCTTTAACTGGAAGATGTCGCCTAGAATTCAAACTGTTCCTAATAAATTGTTAAAGTTATTAACAAAAATAAGAGATATATGGTTAATAAAATACTGCATTGGAGTATGTTAGATCTAGTTTCATATTAGTTCTTATGTCCACCCAAATTATTTTTCAGTGCAATTGAATATCACTGATGAGTAATCAAGCCAAATATATTCATATTATACATATTAGACCTCTAGTATATATTTTGAGATGAAAACATCATAAAATAGTCATGAGAATTTATATATATATATATATATATATATATATATATATATATATATATATATATATATATATATATATTTATTTATTTATTTATATATATATATATATACGTATATATATATATATATATATATATACGTATATATATATATATATATATATATATATATATACGTATATATATATATATATATATATATATATATATATATATATATATATATATATATATATATATATATTGCCATCTCCTATTATGTAAAGAAATGAATAATTAGATCATTGTATATTTTATTTACTATTGCAGTTCCTTGGTCAGTTAAGCAGCTCAAACACCTCTGCCACTCTTTCCATCCATTTTATTCCCCTGCCACTTTTCTAAAAATTATATCACCAGTATTGTTTCAATTGTAATATATTTTCCCCACGCTCTCTCTCTCTCTCTCTCTCTCTCTCTCTCTCTCTCTCTCTCTCTCTCTCTCTCTCTCTCTCTCTCTCTCTCTCTCTCTCTTTTACTGCCATTCACGCTTCTCGATAATTATGCATCCAATTTAATTGTTCTGATTTTAAAAGATTGCGCTCTGCATCCTCAAAGAATGGAAGTATCCCTCTGGATTAACAGGGGCGGACTTTGATCTGAATTTAATGGTGATTATGAAGAATAGGCATCATCAGTGTACAGTTTATATCGGAAATAAGGACAGCATATTGAATTCATCTCACAATGATAATATGCTCATATTTCAATGTATGATTTGAATTGGGCAATTCTGTTCGAGATTCAGTATGAGGAAGAAAACGAAGTTAAGGACAGAAAACGGGGTCAAGACTTGCAAATTATGTTCAATGTTCATGGTGCCATTGAACTTTTTATCTCAATACTTTGGCCATTAATGCCAGTGTTGCAACGGCACACACACTGTTTGTAACTGGTTTTCAATACCGTTAACAATCCCGTCTTGCACATTAGGCAATATTAGGTCAGAAGCTACAAGTCTCTTTGAATATTCAAATTGTTCTTTAGAGTCTCTATTGAAATGAAGCCTTAGCTTTGTTCAATTACAAATCTCCGTTGCAATGTCTGTGTGTTGATCTAATTGTAAACCATCGTGTTGGCTTTATTAAAGGCTTCAGTTTTGGTAAATAGTTTGTTTATTGAATAGCTACTGTTATTTCATTACGTTTGTAAGCTCTGGAATGTTTACTCCTTTCTTTTATCAGATGTTTAAGATTTCAATCAGGGCATAAAATGGCAAAGAAAGGCATTTCTTATTCTACGTTATATAAATACTTGTTGACTGTGTTATAGGAAAAAGTAAATTTGTATAGTCTTACGTGAATAATGTAAGAGAATTACCTTCGCAGAGGCGTGAGGGTTACAAAAGGAAGTCAAATCATTTTTAGAGTCGAAAACAAGCAAACATCATCTATAAAGATCAAACGTAATCAGAAAGGGGACAAATTACGTAATGCGTTTTCTTTGATAGGAGGAAATGATGGATAAATAGTAACCTTTCCAACAACTTCAAAGATAAAAGTGTGTAAACAAGGAACAATGTAAACACGATCCTCAGAGGTGAGTTGCAGTTATAAAGAATACCTAATATATGCAACAAACTTGATGAATGTTGAAAAGAGAGAAAAATAATAATTTCGTTTACGTATAATTTTTTTTTTTTTTCGTAACAAAGTACATCCATAAAAACGATAAAACATTTATTGATGTGAGAATAGTTCCGATGTAATATCAAATGATTCAGTCATGATACGTTTTTGTCAGTAAATTGAAGTCCCTCCAGAAAAGTGTTTTTGTTTGATGACACAATTGATAAAGCCCAACAGTTGTGTAGATATAGTTTGTCAGATGAGAGATAGGTTTATGCAGAAATAATACATGAAAGTAGCGAAGACAATAGCTCAAGAACAGAAATAAACTAGAGGGGTACACTGTAGAATGCAGAGCTCCGAAGCTGAAGCTTATTTCTTGACCTTTTGCTCAGACTTAACCTTAACCTTTGACCTTAACATGTATTAATTGGCGTGAATTGTCATACAATCAAATGTGAACCCATTTTGAAGTTTCTGTAACAAGGATGTCACAACTTATGACTGATTACGTGATATGGACATTTTTCTTGTCCGTGACCGTTACCTTTGACCTTGCAAAATTTGATAATTTCCAGCTCTTTACACAACAGTTTGAAATCAATGCTAGTTTCATTATTTTACGATTGAAATTGTACCCGTATGGTTGATGACCGGAATTTGACCTTTTCCTTAACTATGGACTTGACTTTGACCTTCAACCTTAACATGTATTAATTGGCTTAGATTTTCATACGGTCAAATATGAACCACGTGTGAAGTCTCTGTGACAACGATGTCCAAACTTAGGGCTGATTACGTGAATTGGACATTTTGCTTGGCCGTGACCTTGACCTTCCAAAATTCAATCATTTCCAACTTTCATTACTCTACGATTAAAATTGTGGCCAAGAAGGTGTTCTTTAACAAATACACAAACAAACAGGGGGTAACAATACTCATAAAAGCGGAAGAACATGATTTAGAAAATATAAGGAAATCGTGTATCAACTGAAACCCTCGTCATTTTAGAACTCGAGCTTATTCATTAAAGGGGCAACTGTATATAAGTGCTGTAATTTTATTTTTAAGAGTATAGACTCCATTACGAACGAAACTTCAAGGTTTGTTGAGAAATGGTAACAAATAATGAAATTGGGATCAAATGCGTTCGAAAGAGCTCAAATTCTCTAAATATTTCTACAATATCGTTTACACAAGCACACACACACACACACACACACACACACACACACACACATATATATATATATATATATATATATATATATATATATATATATATATATATATATATATATATATATATATATATTTTTGTGTGTGTTTGAAACAAGAAAACAAACCTTCAAATTTTATCCGAGGTTCTTAAGCATGAAAGGGTCAAGTATTAAGAGAATAAAGGGAACAAATATAAAAAAAAAAAAAACACGAAAAAAATGTTTTATAACAGTTATCTCGATCATAGTAATAAAACAAACTCTACTTAATTCCTATTTAAGTAAAGATAGTCCCAAAATTAAATTTCACTCTTAAAAAATAAGGCTAATTAAAAAAACGGTTGCACCTTGAAATGAAAAATCAAATTGAGCGAGCCAATAAGGAATATTTTCAAAAGGGTGAATAAAAATACCCTTTTTTTTTGTCGAGCGGAAGGCTGCCAGTTAAATTGAATTATATCAGCTATTCTATATTATTTCCAATCTTTGATAACAAAAGCAAAGGTCATCGTGAAAGTAACTTAGCTGAGTACAATTTTCCTCTGGGGAAAAATCACATTTACCCACTTTTATATACATGAAAGCTCTGCTCCTTTGGGAATAGAGGTATAATTTATTAATAAAAGACAGCAAACTTTGTTCATAACAATCTAATCATTGTTGGAAAAGTAAGTATGCTCTTTAAAAGTAAGTAAACTTTCATATTCAAATAATTTGTAAGTAAAATGGATAATTTCAAATTACGAAATCTAATATCTAAGAAGAAAAGAATATATTTTTCATCATATTAAAATTGCTCTATATATCCAATCTAAAGAGATATATATTTCAAATTGAATTTATTCACTAAAAATCTTATCCTAAGAACAAAATAAAAAAGTAATATATTAATTAAAGACTTATCTTAATCAAGGCAAGAAGCAAGCTCAGCCATACGAATCCATTAAAAAGATTTGAAGTAAAGATAACAAACCTTCTGAAGAAGGTAAGGAACCGTTGAGAAAAAGTCTAATCAATTAAGTGGTTAGGATTAGTAGATGAAGATTGGGAAACAGCTGTCAAATTCAATGTGCAAATCTTGAAATGGACAGAAATTCGGTTGCCTGAGAAGAAAGATTTATAGCTAATGAAAAAGACGAAGTTGATTAACCTTGAAGTTAATTCCAAGATTACTAGTCACAATCAACTAAATACTCATATGTTTGGTTGAGATTTGAGATACTTTGCATTCGGAATAGACACATACGCACAAACATTTGTATTTTTCTGCACTTTGCCGTTTAATATAATAGAAAAAATAACAGTGCAGATGATGACATTCATACTTCAGCTTCTGAATATAGATTGAACACCCGTGCTATTAAATTTCCACATTAGTGTTCATTCATCTACACGTAAAACTTGAACACCCCTATATATATATATATATATATATATATATATATATATATATATATATTATATACGCATATAATATATATATTATACATATATATATATATAAATTTATATATATATTATATATATACACATATATTGTATATATATATATATATATATATATATATATATATATATATATATATATCTATATACATACATACATATATATTATATATGTATATATATACATATATATATTATATATATATATATATATATATATATATATATATATATATATATATATATATATATATATATATATATATATGCATACACTGAGGCATCCACTGCCATCATGTGAACATTAGTTTTTTCCGAATATTTAGGGCCCTTATTACCAATATATCTCATACAATTTCATCCTATCAATTTTACATATTTGCTTACACCACAAATAGTTTCAACCTTGGTTCTTGTATTCTGTCTCATCATGCACAATTCACTTCCATGTTAAAGTTAATATATTCAACATCTGTTTTATCATTAACTAGATAGACAGTCAGTAGAGCGCAGACCTATGCCAAGGCAGCTTATTTCTCGACCTTTTAAAGTTTTGCTCGTCCGTGACCTTGTCCTTTGACCCTCCAAAATTTAATCATTTCCAGTTCTTTACGTAACACTTCAAAATCCTGCAAATTTCATTATTTTACGAATAAAATTGTGGCCGTATGTTTGATGACCGGAATTTGACATTATGCTTGACCTTGACCTTGGACTTGGCCTTAACCTTTGACCTTAACATGTATTAATTGGCATGAATTTTCATACACTCAAATATGACCCAAGTTTGGAGTCTTTGTGACAATGATGCCCAAACTTATGGCTAATTACGTGAATTGAACATTGTGGTTGACCGTGACCTCGACCTTTGACCTTGACCTTATAAAATTTAATAATTTCCAGCTTACATAACGGTAATCCCTGCAAGTTTCATTACTCTACAATTAAAATTGTTACCAGAAAGGTGTTCACTTTAAATAAACAAACACACAAACATTACATTTTGCTTGCCCATGACCTGACCTTTGACCTTGACCTTCCAAAATTTTATCCTTTCTAGCTTTTTACATAATAGTTAATCTATGCTAGTTTCATTACTCTACGATTAAAATTTTGGCCAGTAAGGTGTTCACAAACATGGGGTAAAACATGCCTCCTTTCAACTTAGTTGGCCGAGGTAATCATCATCCACATTTCATATCCATGATATATATTCAGTTCAACAATTTGGTTGAACTGAATATATATCAGCCTGCTAAATTTCTTTTTGACGTTTTCACCCACTCCCTTCCTCTCTCATCCTGCATTCAACCACTGTATTTACTCCCAATTGATATCCTATTTGAATTGCCCATTTCCTTTATTTCACCATCCACGTAACCATTCATTGCGCAGCTTTACGGCTGCATCAATTTATTTCTCTTGACTTGCCATACCTATGTTTCAGATTCACAATGATAACAGACAAATTACTCCAACCCCCCAACCCCCCATATACAGTATATTCTCACACACGTCATTTCTCTTCCGCCATGGAAATTTATAATCACATCCAACAGCTTATCTTGTATACCCTTCTATCTCATCATCTTATACATTGTCTTTTTACCATTTCTTTCAAACGATTTTTGTAGGTCAATGTATGTTACATACAACTTTTCGTTTTACTTTCAAATTTTCCACTCAAACTGTTACAAAACAGTCGCTTTATCCAAACAGTATCTTGTCTAAAACCATAACTATTTTTTCTGACAGTCTCTCTTAACATTTGTCTGACCTTTTTAATAAAAATTCACTATTAATTTTCCCTGTTATACTAAGTAACGTTATGTCCCTGTAATTCTTGCAACATTTTCTATTCCATTTACCTTTAAGTATCAGGATAACTATCCCTCACACCCAATTCTTCACAACATTTCCCTCTTCTAGACATCCCTGACAAAAATGGCCAGCCACATAAGTGTAACATCACCACTGTGTCCTAACATCTCTCTTGTAATCCCATAAATTCCGTGATGCATTTCCATTCTTTAACATTGTAATCGCCTTTCTTGCATTCTCGACAATCGCTTCTACATGCAATATCATATTTCAATAGATGTGCTTCTCTATTCCTATGCATTCAACAAATCAAATTATTCACTCCATTTATCTCTGACCAAATTCACAACACAGTGTACCTCTCCACACTTACACTCTGTTTTGAGATATATTCGTTTATTATGCACTGTGTATGCAGATGCTTCTAAGTAGAACAATTCTTCATCCTCCCTAAAGTTCATATTTA
>NC_090739.1:18452250-18469750 GCF_036898095.1 Palaemon carinicauda
CTTGGTTCACTTATAGTGTAAGGGAAATTGATGAAAGAAAATTAAAATGCTATTAAGCTATTCAATATATAACCATCCGCAATATCTTTGAGTTTATCAAGTTGTCTTTCATTGCATTTACTTCAGTTCACTTTAGTTGCTACGAACCTTGCTAACTAATTCACAGCAGTGGATCTGCAGAGATTGCACATTGCCAGGTTCGAGCGTCTTTTAGTTGCAAGCAATGAAACGTGAATCTGTCCTCACTTGTTATCTGTAAAAACATTTCCAAACCATCGTTACAACGCTTGAGTTTCCCCAGGTAACTTAACCTTTAGCATTAGTTCAAAATTCGATATTTTATGATTTCACAATGGCTATTAAGTACGGAATTTTAACAGTACGTTTTTTTATCATTCATATTTTGCTTCAGTGTATATAACCTAACGTTTCAAGTGTCTCCTCTTGCACCCTCTCACATTAGATTTTGCGGCTTCTCTCCACTATCCCCAGAAGTAATATAAATGCACAAACATATGTGTATATATATGCGGTATACACAATATACACACACACACATATATATATATATATATATATATATATATATATATATATATATATATATATATTTAATATATATATTAATATACACACATATATATATATATATATGTGTGTGTGTGTGTGTGTGTGTGTGTGTGTGTGTGTGTGTGTATTCCGGGTTTGAAGAGGCATATTGGGATGGAGTTGCTAGCTTCATACCAAGGCTGATAAACTACTGTGTATATTTACGTGTAATTTTCGCAATTGAAAATTTGAATATCTAAAATGCATTCTATTATGTTAACGGGATAACAGTACTTGTAAGCAATCCATACTTTACTGGCTTATTGCTATAGTATTCATGAAATGACCATGTACATAGTTCTGAGTATTTTTTCCGAGAGAGAGAGAGAGAGAGAGAGAGAGAGAGAGAGAGAGGGAGAGAGAGAGAGAGAGAGAGAGAGAGAGAGAGAGAGAGAGAGAGAGAGAGAGAGAGAGAGAGAGAGAGACCTTTGTTATATGTTTCTAAAAACACGTTCCATTACAGTAATTATAGTGTAGTACTCGTTTTCTTAATGCCCTCGTGGACATGAGTATCTTTATGAGCCATTTGTAATCTTGTCATATTTTATCAAATTCTTCACGTTCATAACGTTACTATCTATCGAAGTACGCAAGCACTCATCTTTATGTAGTTTAGTGTATAACATAGAATAACACGCAATTTATTATTATTATTATTATTATTATTATTATTATTATTATTAATGCGTGGATATATTATCTTCAAAAATACACTTTTACGTTTGTAATTCATATCCTCGTGAATACACATTTTTTCTTCTGAAAGTATCGTACACTTATTTTAGAACTGACCTTCATTTGGACGCAATCCTGAAATTATCAATTCGGTAATGATTTCGATCAGACTTAGGGCAAATTTACATGGAACCGATAGAATCGGGGTCATATATATATATATATATATATATATATATATATGTATATATATATATATATATATATATATATATATATATATATATGTATATATATATATATATATATATATTATATATATATATATATATGTGTATATATATATATATATACATATATATATATATATATATATATATATATATATATATATATATATATATGGGTCGGTGTGTGTGTGTGTGTGTGTGTAATTATCATCAGCCGTAGCTAATGTAGTCCACTGCATTACAGAGGCCTCATACATGTCCTTCCACTCTCGTCTGTAAGTGGTCTTTCTGTGTCGGTCTATGCTCGCAAATTTTCTTAGTTCGTCAATCCATGGTATTCCCATCTTTTCCCTACTTTGCAATATCTAGTAACATATTCTGTTATTCTTAATGTCTATCTATTATCTGTCATTCTCATTATATGTCCTGTTCATGTCCATTTCATTTTATTACACATTGTCTGAATATCCTCTACTATAGTTTGCTCTCGTATCCACGTTGCTCTTTTTCTGTGTCTTAGTTTTATTCTCATCATTATTCTATACATAGCTCATTGAGTTGTAACTAGCTTATGTTCTGATGCATAACTTAATACTGGTAGAACCATCTTATTAAATACTTTTCTTTTGAGAGAGTGTGGCCTTTTACTTTTCATAATCACATTTTGTTAATTAAAAGGTATCCATCTCCTTGGCAAGTATTTACTGTATGTCCTAAGTACATAGGCTTATATGCATTAACAATCTCTAGAGGTTCGTGAATAATGATAATTTGTTTTCTCTACATTTTCATTGAACTTTATCTTAGTTTTGTTCATATTCAATTTCAGTCCTACATTTCTACTTTCTCTATTCAAATCTTATATCATCTTTTGCAATTCCTCCCATGATTCACTAAACAGAACTGTATCATCTGCAACTCTCAAGTTGTTAAGATGTTCCCCATTAATGTTAATTCATGCATTTTTCCAATCTAAATTTGTAAAAACTTCTATATATATTTCTTTCCTGTCACTCTCAAGGGGGAAAGCGAGTAGCCATACTCTGGTTGGGGGTACCCCGTGAGGTATACATGTGCCTTGTGCGCACATCTATCAAAATATTTAGATGTCATTTTTGACGGATCGGGTTCACTAATATATATATCATCATTATCCCTATCATCATCATCATCATCTCCTCCTACGCCTATTAACGCAAAGGGCCTCGGATAGATTTCGTCAGTTGTCTCTATCTTGAGCTTCTAAAACAATACTTCTCCATTCATCATCTCCGACTTCCTGTTACATATTTCTCAACCATGTAGGGTTTGGTCTTCTAACTATTCTAGTGTCTTGTGGAGCACAGTTGAAAGTTTGGTGAACTAATCTCTCTTGGGGAGTGCGAAGAGCATGCCCAAACCATCTCCACCTACCCCTCACCATGAGCTCGTCCATAAATGGCGCTCGAGTAGTATCTCTTATAGTTTCGTTTCTAATCCTGTCCTGCCTTTTCCCTCCCAATATTATTCTGAGTGCTTTGTTCTATCACTGTCAAAGGCTTTTTGTAGTTCACAAATGCCATCAAAAGTGGATTTCTATATTCTACACATTGCTGTACCACGTGTCCTAAACTGAAAATCCTGCTTGTTCATCTCTGAACTTTTCATCAATCATTCTCTCTAGTCTCATTAAAATGTGCATACCATATATTTTCATGACAATTGACATAAGTGTGATGCTTCTATGATTATTGCAATCATTCAGATCTTTTTTTTTTGTCATTTTTACCAACACTCCTAGTTCCCATTCATCATATATATTCATATTCATTTTATGTAGAATATATATATATATATATATATATATATATATATATATATATATATATATATATTTATATTTTCTGACGCGCATGCGCTTTGAATTCCATCACGAAATAAACATGTGGGCATTGATATCACATGCGTGTTATTAACCTGGATTTCCTCTGTAATCAATTATGCACGGCCTAATGGGAGCTTGATGGGACAAACCTACAATGAATACCGTTTTGCAAACCAAAAAAGAAAAAAAAAATCCACACCAATTTTGCCTGTTTCGCTCTATTTATGGAGAGTGACATGTGGGTTTGTATGGTGGGTATAAAGGGTAATGCGTGTCCGAATGCTATAGTTGTTATTTTCTAGATATATTGAATAAATTGACTTCGAGATTATACATACACAAACATATATTATATATATATATATATATATATATATATATATATATATATATATTATATCCATCTATCTATCTATATATATATATATATATATATACATATATAATATATATATATATATATATATATATATATATATATATATATATATATATATATATATATATATTTATATAAATATGTGTGTTTGTTGATTATTGACCCATTAAACGTATCATGTGTCCTCGATGATAAAAAACAAGAATATTGAATAGTAGGTATTTTGTCATCTTCAACGCAAACCTAGAATATTCTTATTAATAGGAAAAATAACTATAATTAAACTCGAAAATCAGGTCTGAACGAGGTTTTATAATATTTACAGAATTTTCTACAGCTATGAGTGAGGTTACACTAGTATAAGTAGTTATGAATTAGTATTAATAATGGCAATACCCATACCTACCGTGACATTAACCAAGGTCCGAGTGGGACAAGCTTGTATACCAGGGGTTCTCAACTATAGTCCATTTCTTTTAGCGAGGCATATTTGCACCGACTCGCAGCGGTGCCCTTTTAGCTCGGAAAAGTTTCCTGATCGCTGATTGGTTGGACAAGATAATTCTAACCAATCAGCGATCAGGAAACTTTTCCGAGCTAAAAGGGCGCCGTTTGCGAGTCGGTGCAAATCTGCCTCGCTAAAAGAAATGGACTATGGGGGAAAATTTCAGGTGTTCATTGGGGAGGGGGGTCTTGTCCGGAATCGGGACCACATATGACAAAATCAGAGAAGGCACTATAAAAATAATCCATGTGTAATTGAAGATTATATGTACTAATATAGGTAAAATATAAGTATTTTTTCTTGTAATTTACTGATATAATTTGGTATACACTTTTTGAGGCAGACAATCTTAAAAAAAAAAAAGTGGGTGTTGACATTTTGACATATGGTGAAAGGGGTGCATGTGGCAAACAGGGTTGAGAACCACTGATCTATACCATCTTCACTCATGGGAGGTTGATGGAACGTGATACAAAATCGCCAACCCGACTAGCAACAAGCTTCAAGGAACAAGGAAAGGATTGCAAGGATTTCCCTTCCCACTAAAGGATATAAGGTTCCCTAAAGGGCTGTCTTTCTATCAGGATCCTCCCTAGCGTCTTGTCCCATTCTTTCGACAAGATGGAGACCCTACGGTTTACCGAATTGACAGACGATGCCTTTGGAAGTGATGGAGAGAGATGAGATCAGGCTGAGTCTATAAGTGATTGGTGTCTTACCTTTCTCCTACTGGACACTTTCAACTTTTTTTTTTTTAGTTACTGCTGTTGCAGCTCTTGCTGTTGTTTTTTTCTTGTGTGTGTTTTTTTCTTTCATTTTTTTTTTAACATTCTATGCTATTGCATAAATTGACAGTTATTTTACCTTATTTCTGTTTTTTTTTTCTGTTCTTTCGGGTATTTCTGCTGTATCATTGGTGGTTTTCTTATTTCCTTATCATTTAGTTACCATGGAGTTACTAATGTTTACATTTTCAGTTTCTTTTCTTTTTATTTCTATATTCTTTATAATATTGCTGTAGTAGTTTTCATTTTCAATTATTTCGCTCATTACTTTTCAGTGATTTTTGTCCACCAGTTACTCATCTTTAAAAGTATTGCCTCATGGTTTTGTTCCCGAAAAATCTGATTTTATAATGATGTGTTTTTCGAACGTCCTTGGCTCTACTAATTCCAGTTTTTACTTAAATTATATGAGTGTTTCTAGTCATTAACATACATGAGAAAACTTTTCTCGTTAGGAATAATCGGCGTATTTTCATCAAGGCGCCCAAAGCAGTTGAAGACGACAACCAGTGAGTAAAACTACACCATCTTATATTCATACATGATCCCCCTCTGGGTTGTATACCTGCTGATTTTAAAAGGTTTTTTTTTTCCTTAATAACCTCTTCTCCGGTCTGATAAGAAAGAACAAGCATTATAATTAGAAAAGAGTGAGTTGTCTCTAGGACGCTAATTAGATGCTCGGGGCAGAAAACTAATTTCTGTCACCGTTATGAGTTTTCAGAATGTTCAACCCGACGAGACTTTGAAGAAGAAAAGGAGAAGGAGCTGGAAGTGGTACTGGAGGAGGAGGCCGAGGAGGAGGAGGAGGAGGAGGAGGAGGAGGAGGAGGAGGAGGAGGTGGTGGTGGTGGTGGTGGTGGTGGTGGTGGTGGTGGTGGAGGAAATTTTATTTAAGACATTTGTTGACCATAAGAGAATGTGTCAACAAGCTTGTGCTAAGGCCGGAATAGCGACTAATACGTTTCCCTCACCAAGGAATTGGGGTGTCTCGAATGATTAGTTGGAGTAAAAGATAATTTGAGTGAGCGTTAGTGTTAGTAATAATTTTTTGGGTAAGATAGATACGAATACATTTTGCAGTTACTGATAATGATGACACATCCTTTAAAGGCAATAATACAAGAAGAGTCATAAATAGAAATATTTAAAGACTGGTTATAAAAGCTAATATTTCAAAGATATTGGAAAATCATAAGTCATAATAATTTCCTTCTGGTTGCAGTTATCAATGCTTAAGAGAAAGAATCTGGTGAAAATTTTGCTTTGAATATCAGAAGACAATAAAATGTATTTCCGTTAGAAGGAAGACAATTTCTGTCATGTATAGGCATAGGAATAAAGTAAAACCTTGAGGGGCACTCAGTAGAGCGCAGACCTCCGCCACGGCAGGTTATTTCATAACCTTTTGCTCGACCTGACCTTGATCTTTGACCTTAACGTATTAATTGGCATGGATTTTCATACACTCAATTATGAACCAAAATTGAAGTCTCTGTGACAACGATATCCAAACTTATGGCTGATCACGTGAATTGGCCATTTTGCTTGACCGTTACCGTGACCTTTGACCTTGACCTTCCAATATTTAATAATTTCCAACTTTTTACATAACAGTTAATCCCTGCAAGTTTCATTACTTTCGATGAAAACTGTGGTCAGGAAACTGTTCACAAACAAACAAACACACACACACACACAAAGAGGGGTGAAAACATAACCTCCTTTCAACTTTGCTGGTGGAGGTAATGAACAAATACAGTTATTTTCACCAAAAAGATGAAGAACTAAAGTGCAACAGGCGTTGAATGGCGTCCCTGGTCCCAACATGTTGTCCGAGTTCGATATTCCATTCCTTAAAAACACGCTATCTCCCTTGATCTCTGTTTAATACTAAGAGAAAGCTCGACATAAATGTTGTAAAAAATATCAAAGGCATCAATTGGAAAAATAGAAAAAAAATATGTGGATGATGGGTATACCGAACTGTAGTGTTTGCTCCGAAACTCTTCGTCATTTTCAAGTAAAGAAGGTTTCGTTAATGTGCTGGTTTTATATATATATATATATATATATATATATATATATATATATATATATACAGTATATATATATATATATATATATATATATGTATATATATATATATATATATATATATATATATATATACAGTATATATATATATATATATATATATATTATGTATATATATATATATATATATATATATATATATATATATATGTGTATATGTATGTATGTATGTATGTATGTACAGACAGACAGATATGTTAGGGTATATGAGTGTTTGTTAAGAAGAAATGAAAACGATATATTTTGTTGAAAAATTCTGGATGTCTACTTTGAATGAAACTATAAACAATTCTGAATCATCATATAATAAGAAAGGAGAACAATGACCTAAGAAAACCGGTGTTATCAACCATCCGAGAAATATCACAAATCAAATGACAATAATTTCCGTGGCCTCTGACAATAAAGTAATGACAATGGAGAAATAAAACACTGGGATGAAAATTGGGTTTGGTCATCATATGTCATAGAGAGCCATAGAAATAGCAATGAATTAGGGAAGAGCCAATCGGAGATCAGGACATCCATATCCGCATAAGACAGTCAGCACTATAAAACGCTCAAAGCTAAAGCTTCCTTTAGATCGTAGATCATTTCGACCTTTAGCATTTAGTTCTGCGATGCTGATTAAATGCTCTGTCGGAACTTAATTTTGTTTTTATTGAATAGAATAACGAAACGTTGAGATTTGCCCAAATACTCATTAAACCGCCTTTTGTGTTCCGAACATAGAATGATATTTCAATTTTACTTCTCTAAAAACAAAACAGGTTTATCTTTTTTCTTTTCATAGGAAAATGAGGAAATTGCAATTATTCCTTTTTAAAAGATATATTAATTAAATTCTTAATGGATAAATATATAGCGACAAACATAATATTTCCACGTTTCCCTTTTCCCTTTTATTTCATTAGAATATTGCAAAGAACAATAAAAACCGAAATATATACATTTATTGTGAGGGGAAACTATACAGAATGATCAAAGCAACACAACCCCTCTAAAGAAGGGGACATTGAGAGGCATTTAATAGGGCAGGTCACCACTTTCGACCTGATAACCGAGACCAGTTGGGACTTGAGCATATGTTGATATATTGAACTTCGGCTGAAGTTGATGCCACTTGTCCTTTCAACAGCTGATTCCAAGGGCAAGGGGGTTCGAGGATGCCCTGTCCATTGCCTTTAACGTTTCATTGCCAATACATAATTTACATTGATGGGAAATGTAATAGAGAGAAACTGCTGTTATGCCAAGCCTCTAAATAACAATGTATTTTTCCGTACATTATACGAAGTGGGGGATACTGATAACGTGGTGAAAGGGTTTGCGTATCGCCATGATCAGTAGAACTACTATAGTCCATTTCTTTTAGCGATGCATATTTGCACCGACTCGCGGCGGTGCCCTTTTAGCTCGGAAAAGTTTCCGGATCGCTGATTGGTGGAAAAGTTTCCGGATCGCTGATTGGTTGGACAAGATAATTCTAACCAATCAGCGATCCGGAAACTTTTCCGAGCTAAAAGGGCACCGCCGCGAGTCGGTGCAAATATGCATCGCTAAAAGAAATGGACTTTAGTCTGGTCCACCCATCCTAGTTTGGTTTCCTGTGTGCGATCAGACGAAAATCTCCCGCAATCACCAATCTGCACTGGCCAAACTCCAGACAGGAATTGACATGTCTGAGGCCTTTGTCCTATAGTGGACTAGAAACTGCTGCATATGTCGTTGTTGATTTTTGGCATGTGTTCAATAATTTTGGTATGAAAGGAGTAGACCATAAACAGGCGCAAGTGAAAAGGCATGTCTGAGGCCTTTGTCCTGCAGTGGATTAGAAAAGGCTGCATTTGTTGTTGATATTTGTCGTATGTTCAATCACTTGAGTATGAAAAAAGGAGAAGAATAGCTACTTTTTTCATAAACTGGCATAGATAGACCATAAACCGACGCAAGTGGAAGGACATTTTTGCGGCCTTTGTCTGCAGTGGACTAGAAACAGTTGCATTTTCTGTTGTTGTTGTTGTTGTTGTATATGAGTACAGGACCCTCGTCTTCTTCATCTCGGTTGCAGTCCGGTCCGAAGGATATTCCTCTTCATGAGGAGAAAAAAAAATTATCTTGCGGTAGAAACGAATCACAGGGAATGAAAGTGAAGTCCCTCTCGAGCCCTCTAATGAGAGTCCATCTTCCCAATTAATTAAAACAGAATCCTGTAATATTCACCTCTCCTATCAGAGGCTGTGTAGTTATTCAGCGGAAGCTAGCTTTCGAGGGGACACTCATGTTTTCTCTTTACATTGGTTTTATTCTTTTTATTTTTTTTTAATGCACAAACATATACACGTGCATTTATATGACTGCGATTTTGTATAATACCGGGTATGTTGATATGAATCTCAAATTATCCTCTATGGAAATGAAATAACTTTAATTCATAAAGATTAATATACGTTTTAATGCATTTTGTTTGGCGGGCGTCAACCCATATTTGTATAGGAAAGAACATAAGACAAGACAAAGCAACTGTATAATTGTTTTTTCAAGTATTAAAAAACTATCAAATGTGATAACGTGAACATAATCATTTATAAGCCATTGAAGCTAACTGATAAACCGTATAAGCAGATACCATTTTACTAACATGGAAGTCACAGTCCAAAAGGCCGTACTTTTGATGAAGGCAAATTATACTTTTCTAGTTATACGTTAGAATGACCTTGATGCCAATAAACATACGATAGATCCACAATCATTAAGATAAAACTCACAATGCAATAATAATGAATTTTAAACTGAAAGCCTAACGTCTGGTTAACTTAATGTGTACTAAAAATACCATTCAGATAACCAACTTAAGATTGATTGTAATTACCATGTAATTAATAGAAAATTTACATCCGGAATACCTTCCTGTTGACAAAAATCAGATAAATCACGAAAACATTAAAATAATAGCAGCTTGATAACTTCTCTATAAGCATCCCACGTTGGAGTTGCACCCTTTAATCTTATAAACACAGGAGACATCAGGATAGTCTGGGAATTATGGGATTGTATAACTTCCTCAAATGAATTAGATCAGTGAACCAAACGGTTAGGCCCTAACCTAAACCTCTGCATCCTGTCATCCAAAGGAAATATATATCCACATAACTTTGCAATAGGTACGACGTGGTATGTACCCAACACAAGTAAATACTACAAAAGTATTTTCATTAATAAACATTAAATAGTCAGTTCACTTAAAATATTTTATAGATATTTTTCTGACAATGACTTCCTTCCATCTCTTCCTCTATAACTTTTTTTTTTTTACCATCCCCATTAATATTTATCACTCTGTTTTCATCATCAGCCCTATAAAATTACCCTCGTTTATATTTACTTTAGAATTACCATTTGAACGTGTATGAATTCTCTTACCAGTGTTTTCAGCTAGTATTCATAGTCCCCTTCTAATACTATTTCATCCAACTACAAAAATTATACATAATATTTTTACACATTTAACTTTGAATCAACAAACGCTCGCCTATATATATATATATATATATATATATATATATATATATATATATATATATATATATATATATATATATATATATACTGTATATATATATACATATATATATACACACACACACATATATATATATATATATATATATATATATGCGTGTGTGTGTGTGTGTGTGTGTGTGTGTGTGTGTGTGTATTAAATCGGTTCTCTTTCTGAGACCCCATCAGAGTAATTAACCACAGGTCTAAGGCACGCATGTCAGTGATATCTATTTACGGAAACTCATTCCTTCTCCCGTCTAAATAATCATAATTAAACTTGCTTTAAGCCATAATTTTTTTTCTTCCTAACAAGCTTCCTTCCGGTTTAAAAGTCAGTACCTTCCTGCAATACATCTCTACCATTATCGTCGAAAGTCGCCTGTTGATTTATATTTGAAATAATTGAATTTCCGTTTTGCTGTTGAAGTTATTACTCCAAAATTAATTTGATAGGAAAAAATCTTTTGTTCACAAACTCACTCCCTCGTTTCGGAACGCTATTCATATCAAACTTTCGAATTTTCTCTCTCTCTCTCTCTCTCTCTCTCTCTCTCTCTCTCTCTCTCTCTCTCTCTCTCTCTCTCTCTCTCTCTCTCTCTCTCTCTCTCCACACACACGTGTGTATATATATTATAATGTGTGTATATATATATATATATATATATATATATATATATATATATGTATATATATATGCACATATATATGTGTATATATATATGTATATATATATATATATATATATATATATATATATATATATATATATGTATATATATATGCACATATATAATATGTGTGTGTGTATATATATATATATATATATATATATATATATATATATATATATATATATATATATATATATATATATATAAAGTAGATCATATATTTCCCAAAGGTATAGGTGTATGGATGCATACTAGTCTATAATTATGATTAGGAGAACATAACTCAGGAATTTCTGTGCAAAGACGTAGTGCCCATATACCTGTCTGAAAGGTTACGTTATGCGAATCAGTATTTTGCTTTACAACAAAAACAACTGTTATTAGTAAAATATTTTCATAAAGTTAATGAACGACTATCTTAGTTACTATCTGCAAAAGTATAAAAATGTAGTGATCACTTATTAATCAAGTCCCTATTTTTGACATTACCAGTTCAGATTCATCGAATGGAATGATAAATTAATTGAACTCTTAGCTCTGATTATTTTAGGTTTTTCAAAATCTTATTTACTTCTTCCCGATTCCGTAGCCACTGATCTAGCTAAGATTCTTAGGCTGGATTTCATTAATCTTTCTTTTAGATTAAAACTTTTTTTCTTACATCGTTTGGCTTAAAATTTTTAAATGCTGAAGTACTCTTTTGTAATGACTTACGCTTTGTAGCTCAACTTACTGAGAGATCAATTGATCTTTTCGGGTCAATGTTTTTCCGGTGTGTATATGTATTGCGCAAACATTTTATAATTTTTACCTCTTCTTCGGAGGCTTTTATACCAATTTGAACCAAACTTTAAGAAGAAGTGTCCTTTGGGAAAGGATATTCTTGTGGGGCCATTCTGCATCTAAGGGAAGGTAATTTAGAAATAGTGAAAATAGAGTGGGCTCAGGTGCAAAACTTCTGTGAAAGCTTCTTTTTGTACTCTAAATTAAATTTTGCACAAAAGGATGGAAAAAAAATTGTATTGTAAAATGTCCGGCACATATCTCGAGTACTTTCCTCGGAAGAAAAACAGGTTTTTAGTTTGTCAGATTATCACTTAATTGTTTTGTAGTATGATATATGAATATTTCAAGCCTTGACCCCAGGATGTTGGGTGAGGGCGTAAAAGAATAGCAGAATATGAAAACATGAAAAATATTCGCCTGAAACATTGTTTCATTTTCTCTCTAATCTCGAGAAAATCTTCAACAGAGGTGAAACTTAAAAGTATTCTTATTCAGTTGTTTTTGCATCACCAATATGTTTATCACTTTCACATAACGTTGTCCATTTTATTTGTAAACTTTCTTTTCCTTTTCCTTTTATTGGCTTAATGAATTTCGACATCGTTTCCTTCTTTTTTTCATTCCCTGTCCATGTATAATCATTAAAGAAAATCTTATTTTATCCATTTGAAAGCAGGTGTTGTTTTTGTTTTCAAATAATATTAGTTTTACTTTTTTTATCTGAAAGCTTATTTTCAATATCACCAACCCCTATATGATGTAAAGTATGCGAAGTAGTATAGTTTCTTGGACTGAGGTGTTATAAGAGCTGATACATATATTCATTTCAAGGCAGTCTTTTAACCTTTTTATATTACAATTGCCTTAAGATTTAAAAGTTTTATGAAAAAAAGCTTTATTTTATAGCTTAGAAGCATAGAGCAAATCAACTTGTATCAATCTTATTTTAGACTTTGCTGAAATTACTTTTTTTTTATCTTTGCATGTAATATTGCTTCAAATGTGGAAAGTCTTGCTTTATATTGCTCTTAGAAGCGTTGAATCAAATGTTTGAATATTTTCAATATCTCCATCACAATATCGTATCTTATAATATTTTATTGATTATATTTTGGGCATTGCCCTCGAGCTGTTCTGACCATTGACTCTGATGATAATCTCTCGAAGTGCTATTATTATTATTATTATTATTATTATTATTGTTTTTTTTTTTTTTTTTTTTTTTTTTTTTTTTTTTTTTTTTTTTTTTGTTCCCTTAAGTTTTCGTAATTTTCTGAATGTGTTATCGAGGCTTCTGGATGATAAGTTCGTAAATCCCTTTGATTATTTACTCTTTAAGTTTTGACTACAAACTTGAAATGTTTGATCATATGCTCGCAAAAAAAAAAAAAAATCCACTTTCGATGATTTTTTATCGTATCCTCTCGAAACCTTTTATCTATATGTTCTGGAAATTTTCCGATTACATGCCTTGAAGTCTAAGCCTTTTTATATATTCCAACTATTTCACCAGCTACATGCAAGATTTTATGAAGCCTATAAACATAGTTTTATATATATATATATATATATATATATATATATATATATATATATATATATATATATATATATATATATATATATATATATATACTGGATCTGAGCATACCGAACAAACTTACCTTTTTTCGCTTTTTTTTGACAATGGAAAAAATATTTGCAAATTATTCAACAGCAAGCATCACATATTACAACGGCATGATATTTTGTTTATGTTACATTATGTCACCACAAGTGATATATTCCCGTACGGATTGCAGCAGTAAAAGCTATTTCCCTTTAATGTTAATTTTCAAAATGTGTCTGCATTCCAAGATTTTATGAAGCCATAAACATAGTTTTTTTTTTATATACTGGATCTGAGCATACCGAACAAACTTACCTTTTTTCGCTTTTTTTCGACAATGGAAAAAATATTTGCAAATTATTCAACAGCAACCATCACATATTACAACAGCATGATATTTTGTTTATGTTACATTATGTCACCACAAGTGATATATTCCCGTACGGATCGTAGCAGTAAAAGCTATTTCCCTTTAATGTTAATTTTCAAAATGTGTATCGTTCTAACCACTCCGCTGAATTCCAAACTCATGATTTTTGCTCATGTATAAAAAACGATATCCATGGATGTTACTGACATTGTCAGTTCGCAATGATATAAATTGTACTGCTTTTCTTTTGTTCTATACGCAGTGATGCTGCGATCAGGGGATATCGATTAAAGATAAACGTGTTTATCAGCGCTGTTGATCTTTAAACTTCTTTCGAAGCAAGCTGTCTTTGATGCACACCTACTAGCCAAGTCCGAGGTCGGCAGATAATAAATCATCCCTCGGTTGATGTCGTATTTTTAAACTTTACCCTTTCACATCCCGACGAGTGGTCCCTGTAAGTCCAGAGCCACTCTACCTACCTTGAAATTAAACTATGTACAGCTTTGGAAAGTGGGGAAGCTTGAAATTAAACTATGTACAGCTTTGGAAAGTGGGGAAGCTTGAAATTAAACTATGTACAGCTTTGGAATGTGGGGAAGCTTGAAATTAAACTATGTACAGCTTTGGAAAGTGGGGAAGCTTGAAATTAAACTATGTACAGCTTTGGAATGTGGGGAAGCTTGAAATTAAACTATGTACAGCTTTGGAAAGTGGGGAAGCTTGAAATTAAACTATGTACAGCTTTGGAAAGTGGGGAAGCTTGAAATTAAACTATGTACAGCTTTGGAAAGCGGGGAAGCTTGAAATTAAACTATGTACAGCTTTGGAAAGTGGGGAAGCTTGAAATTAAACTATGTACAGCTTTGGAAAGTGGGGAAGCTTGAAATTAAACTATGTACAGCTTTGGAAAGTGGGGAAGCTTGAAATTAAACTATGTACAGCTTTGGAAAGTGGGGAAGCTTGAAATTAAACTATGTACAGCTTTGGAAAGTGGCGAATCTCTATTTCTTTTATGTAACTTGTTTTGGGTTCTGTTGGATAAAATCAGTGATGATTAGAAATACACCGAGATCTCTGGAATGTTTTTTATTTTTGTTTTTGGAATATTTCTTTTATAACGTAGTCTTTATGTAGGAGCTACCGAAAATCAGTTTTATTAGATCAACTAAGAAATTTAGTTTCCATGGGGGCGAATCCAAACATGATAAATAACTTGGAGTAGAGTTACCCGCAATGCATGTAAATTTCTAATAAAAATAGAATTACACTACCAGCGCTGTATCATACCGTAAATAATAACATAGCTTATTGTATTTTTTGATAATACACATAACATTGCAGGCGTGTTCATAAAATATTATTTTTTTCATAGACCACCCATAAAGGTAAACACTACCGTAAAGGAGTCCACAGTTTACATTCAACAACATTACCCTTTCGGTCCTCACAATAATACTAAACATTTTACGGTTTGTGAAAACGTTCATCAAATATTAACTCATCTTTGTATTTATGCAGCCGTCAGTGCTGCCTTTCTCTTGTGGCAAAAAAAAAAAAAAAAAAAAAAAAAAACGCCGAAACGTAATGAAAATCCTAAACAGATAAAGGCTCTTAACAAGAAACACTGAGCCCAGAGGTAAATGCAATGGACACCGGAAAATATTGAGATTTCTAAATCGAGAAAAAGCCTTTGGGATGTTCAATACCCTTTGTTGATAGCTTTGAAAGGCATATTGACTCTTCTCAAAGAGACTACGAAATTTTCACAGCTTTTAGTAATGGACAACGTCAACAAGAACGGTGGCGTGCTACCGCTGACAGTGTTTCATGCATAGAAATATAAACATTTGTTTATATTCGAATATCTTTTTCAACTCTAAATAATGTTATTTTGAAAGATATTTGTACTACCTATATATATATATATATATATATATATATATATATATATATATATATATGTATATATATATATATATATATATATATATATATATAGCTAGATCGATCGATAGATAGATAGATAGATAGATAGATAGATATATGTATATATATATATATATATATATATATATATATATATATATATATATAATTAGGTTGATATATATATATATATATATATATATATCGGTAGTACTAACTAATATAGAAGATATTCTAATAACATGTAAGAAAATGAAATGGACATGGGCAGGACATCTATTGAAAATGACAGATAGTAGATGGACATTAAGAATAACAGAATGGGACCGTAAAGATCACAAAATAAGCAGAGGAAGGAAGAAAAGACGATGGATTGACGGACTAAAAAAATTGCTGATGACGATATATATATATATATATATATATATATATATATATATATATATATATATATATATATATATATATATATATATATATGATGTATGTGTGTGTATGGTTAAATAAATATTTATAAGTTTTTCGTAGGTTTATATCTTTCTTTTTTTAGTCCATGCATTATACAAAGGTCATTGGTACTTCATATTTTATTTTATGTGGTTCTACTACTTCCTACGGCATGTGCAGAATTATGAATTTAGAACTTCTCAACTTGCATACATAAAGCAGTTACTTTGCTTCACTAAATCGCCCCTTTCTATAATCATTCGTACTATTCACTGGGTTAACTATCTCTTCATATTTTATACCTGTTCCTTCAATAGAAACTGCTTTTCCTTTCTTCTGAACCATTTCAAAAGACTTTTTAGCTATAATTTGATCGCCTGTTACTTTCTCCAATATCCTCGTTCTGACTTACTAAATTTCCTTATATCTATGGAGATGATTAATTTCACTTTTTTTCATCCTTATCAACATTCCTTACTCCATCTTCCCAGTTCCCATCCAACCTCTTAACATTGTTCCTTCTGTTTTAATTTAGTTTATCACTGCTTTCTGGAGCTTCTCTTCACAATCACCAGTTTATACCTTATCTGTGAACATCATCAACATACATTAATTTACCATAAAGTTGTTGTCTTCTCGCACCACTCCATCAATAATGATATTAAACAAGGTTGGAGATACATAAACAACCGTATATGAGACCCACTTTCAAACTAGGTTAGCCTTTATGACATCTTTTTCCTCACTTTGCTTGCGTCACGTTGAAATATAGTGTACTGCAGATATTACCCTATTTGCCATAAATTCTTAGCGTCTTCTATAATGCATTTTTATCATTAGCCCTCCTCAAGCCATTTACCCTTCGTGAAGCAACATTGCTGTTCTTTTGTCAAGGGGAATCCGTCTGTGTATCTCACGCAGTGCACTGAAGGCATTATTTATTCATTTATTTATTTATTATTTAATTTTTTTTTCACTGTC
>NC_090739.1:18474750-18487250 GCF_036898095.1 Palaemon carinicauda
CAGTTAATGGATGTTAATGGATTATATAGCTATTTATGATATTAAATTTGAATCATAAATAGTTAGGGAAAAGTATGAGTGTGAGGTGGAAATGATTTCTCTTTGGTAAAGTACTTTAAAATTGAAATGTTAGTAATTTTGCTTTGAGAATTTTACTTTTCCTTAATTTCATCATAGAAATAAAATCTTATGAATTATTATAATATAAATAAACTTTTCATTGTTAAGCTTTAATTTCAGGCATTGCTGGATCTTTATGTATCATTATGACAACTTCAGTCATTCTTTTCAGTGTCACTGCACTTTAAAAAGACGTTGTCTATCACCATCTATCAACAGTCGTTAAAGATCCCTTAATATTCTCTAGATTAAAAAAAAAATAGTATAGATTTTCTATCACAAAAAAAAAAGTGAGAAGAAAGAAGTTGTTCCCGATGTCGGGTAATCCATCACCAGTCGAAACTTCAGTGGTGTTCTGAAAGAAAGAGATTGACGATCGGTTTGGGTAATTTATTTGAATTTCATTATCCCCTTATTATTCTAGCGAGGGAAAATAATTGAATTATATGAGGGAGAAACAAAGGCTGTTTTCTGTAACACACTGAAAGTGTCATCTCTGATCTAAACACAAACAGGGAGTTACAACTATGGATGTGTAGTGAATCTGTTTGAAGAACTGTGTTTAAGTTTGCTTAATTTCATAATGTATGATGTTTCTGTTTTATTCGAGTTTTTTTAAACATAAGATGATATTAATATACTCTTTTAACTTCATTGTACTCAACTTTAAAGCTGATAGAGTCATACGCAATTGTGCTCTGGTTTCTCCACATTTGCATATGATCGCAAAAAAGCAGTTGATTGTAAAGTGATTTAGTTTTTTTTTTTCCAAAAGAAACATGACCGTATTTTATTTTTTTATTTTTTGGGTTAGTGGTTTTACTATCATTTGCACAAGAATGCATGATATACGTGTCTCATGTGGTTTGTTTAAACTATAATAGTGAGGATTTTATATCTAAGTACGTATTGAGTTAGCATTTTTAGTACATCAAGGGCTAAGTACGCTATTTCCTAATATACCGCGAGTCAACTTGACGTGTAAGCAGATGACTGGAATTTTATTTGACTGTTACTGCGTAGCTCCGAGGCCTCTTACCTCGAGTTACTAGAAAATGTGGATTACCTTCATTCCTTTATAATTTAGTTTAATTTTGATTTATATGGATTTTTTCTTACCAGCTCTTTCCGTTTGAAACGCCCACCAACGCCCACTACACTCGCCAGCCTCATTACGATGCCATTTTTTTTTCACCGGCCTTTATGGGTCAATTTAATTAGCATATCCAGCACTTAAATTACATTTCTTTAAAGTCAGTTCTACAGGAGAGATGAGAGTGAATTTCCATGGAAGAGGGGAGGGGGTTTGAGGGGGCTGTGGGAGAGTTACGGATGGGCAGTTATACTGTATAAAAGCGGAATTTATTCACCTCTGGCGTCTCTCGCTCGTTTGGGAATCACTGTGGAACAAAAACGAAAATTAATAGTTCGAAAAGTCTCGTTTCGCTCTCATGGGGGAGTGTTATTTATTCTGATTACTTTTACTTCGTAACACTCAAGCCTTATAATTTTCCATTTTCTTTCAGTAGCCAAAATGAACGAGGCAATGCAATGTGCGGTAATTGGTTGACTTTTCCTTCTTGTTTGTTTTCCTTTTTTTAAGATGCACTGGTACATTGGGTATCATAAACCTTACGTTTTTTTTTTTTTTTTACATTTTATTTGTCTTGAATATTACTGGCTTCTTTATTTTTTTAGGTGCGGTCTTTTTTTACGTAAGGGTTCTTTGTTTCATATTGCTCCGGGATTGTGTAATCGAGTGATAGATAGATAGAAATTACACCTGCCTGTTTCTTCTTTTTTTTTATACTTTGTATTTCGATTTCTGCGTTAATTACCACAGTGACGTGTCATATGTACACGAGCGCTTAAAAGAGCAGACAGAGAATTTGAAAGCCACCATGACACTTGCTCGATTTTTGTCCCAAAAATTTGCACAATACGTCGTAGAAAGACGTGCCATTTACGTAGAACGCAGATTGGAGCATTGTTTACACCATGTTCGTGCATTGTACACGCATAAGTTATGCCATTTACGTGGAACGCAGATTGGAGCATTGTTTACACCCTGTTCGTGCATTGTACACGCATAAGTTATGTACTATGTACGAAATGTGTGGCCAAAGATAGTTCGCATTGGTACATATTGAGACGGCCTGCCATTAATTGTTTACGTATTTGTTAAGTATTGACAAGCATTGTCATCCACCGTTGGCAGTGCTCGCGCTGGGCTCACGCTTGATTCACGCCTGTGGGCAAGCATATGGCACGAACATTTATGCGTGTCAAATTTTTTAGCATTTTAGAATTCTTTTTACTCACCACCGCAAGCTTCACACTCTCCACCTGAAAACTTTAATCACTGATAGGATGCATTTGTGGCGGTGCGATTAGAAAAGTGGCTTTTAAAACTTAATTTTTGTTTTGCATCGCCTTTCTAGAAAGCAATCCATTCAAAGAACAGTCATCGATTATGAGTACCATGAAATGGCCCGTGGAGCTTTAAAGGTTTGTGGAAGTATGTTCGATCAGAGCAATTTACGCATGTAAACGGCAATTATCATTTCCATAAGGTGTGCAGCTGTATAATTTCCCTGCTTCCATTAGCACTCTGTCATTACTCAGGTGCACCTTTATCACTCTGACATGACGGAACACGCTAAGGATTTTCTTTCTTTCAGTCTTCTTGTATAAAGTTATTACAGTGATATATAGCTCGTGTACCTTAACCCATCTAATTGTCTGTTTGATTACTATTAGTTTATATATATATACATACACACACACACACATATATATATATATATATATGTGTGTGTGTGTGTGTGTTTGTGTATGTATGTATACAGTATATACTGTATGTATGTATGTATGTATGTATATATATATATATATATATATATATTATATATTATATATATATATATATGTGTGTGTATGTATGTATGTATACATTATATACTGTATGTATATATATACATACAGTAGATATATATATATATATATATATATGTATATGTATATATATATATATATATATATGTATATATGTATATGTATATATATATATATATATATATATGGGTGTGTGATAATTTACCAATACTTTTCAAACAGTTAATGTGGTTTAGTACTTTGAAATATCAAGTGTTGATATAAAAGTTAAAGGTTCAAAATTCGGTCATGAGCGGCAGAAGCAAAGGACAGGTCATTGCCCTAGAGACCGTTCATATACGCATATGATTAGCACTCATGGTGAACTTGGGATGACTCCTCTGTTGAGCCTAATATTGATGAGTTCTTTTTGGCTTAATATATGTAACATACAAATACATATACGCATACGACGTACGCATACACACACAAAAACAGATATATTTGTATGTATGTAAAGGAATTCACATAACTTGCATAATAACATTTCTAATGTTATGAATTTATGAATTTTAATTTATGAATTTTAATTGCTCAGAAAAGCAACATTAACACAGCGAACGTATTTATATATAATACAAAGATGTGAAATAACAGATTAGATCGGATTTAAAGTACCGATTAACTTTCTTATCTTTTCAAGACTTTTGCCTCTGTTTAAGTTAGCTCGTATCTGGTTTGACTTGTCTAGGGGTGAATCTGTTGCAAGTTCATACAATTGGTTTGCTTTTGACTATCCGAAACATATGGTATATTTCTAACTTAGGTAAGCTTCAATAGAGAAAAGGAATGTATGGTTGCTTTTTATAAGATACCATTATAATGATAGCAATGCAATTTTGGTCGTGGAGACCGGAAGAGTTATTCCACTCAGATTAGTCGAATTTTACATAAACGGGAATTGGGCCAAGAAGGAAGTATGTTTGTTTTTATTTATCTCGAATTAGAGTAAAATAATTAAAAGTTTGTCAGGTTTGTCCAAGTCATTTTTATCTATAAAACTTCACTTTTTTAAAGTGTAAAAAAAAAAAAAAAGTTTGTCAGGTTTGTCCAAGTCATTTTTATCGATGATACTTCTATATGAAACTTCACTTTTGTAAAGTATATAGTTATCCATAGTACATTTCTAAAAACTTCCATATGAAACTTAACTATCTAATTTTCCACAGAATTTCCATTATCAAAAAAAAAAAAAAAATATTTTTGGTAAAAGGCACGATCCTCGCAATTATGCTAAAGATAAAATCACCTCATTATCTGTTGTTTGTATTTGATGAATTATGGTGAAAATGAGAATTGAGGCTTTCAGTGGAACGCCTCGATTTTTCTCTCCCTTTCCAAGAAATTGCATAAGGATCAAAGTTGGGGAGGAAAGACACAGTCTGACAGCCTTTGTGATCTTGAGTCAGCATCTGGGGAACGAGATTGTCGTTTAATTGATGTAAATTGAAGTAAATGGTCGTGTCGAATCACGGAGAGAGAGAGAGAGAGAGAGAGAGAGAGAGAGAGAGAGAGAGAGCTCAGGTAAGAGTAATTGTATTGTCTTCTTTTAATTGGATTTGTTTCTCTTCATGAAATGGTTTAGAACAAACAAACTCGCTACCAATAGATAGATAGATAGATAGGCGACCTGATGATAGATTCCACCTCTAAACGGATAGATAAATAGACGAGCTAATGATAGATTGGGCTTATGAATAGATAGATAAGTGGAATGATAAATATGCTAGCTAACGTTAGACAGTGCTTGTGAATGAGTGAATCAATAGATGGATAGATAGGCAAGCTAAAGATATATTTTGCTTATGTATAGATAGATTAAGTGGACTTGTAAAACAAGACGGTTTATTATAACTTGAAAGGGATGCTAATTTGGTTTCAGCATTTTTTTTTTTTTTTTTTTTTTTTTTTTGATTAGAATATGTTATCTGAACGTTTATAACCGGTTAAAAGAATAAAGACTAAGAGAGAGAGAGGGAGAGAGAGAGAGAGAGAGAGAGAGAGAGAGAGAGAGAGAGAGAGAGAGAGGGGGGGGGAGAGAGAGTAGTAGATGAAGTCTTTGTTGTTACAAATTGCGTTTAAAAATTATACCCTAGCACGCCAAGAGAACTCAGAAAAAAGTTAGTTTTAAACATACTTAGAATTGTTAGATAATAATATCCTCAGTAATCATTACCGGCAGCAGGCATAGAAGTAATAGTGGCTGTAATACCAGTAGTAAGAGTAAACCACAAGAGTATAATATCTTAATAAAAGCCACTTTAAAGTGTTTATTTCACCAAGTCAAAATCTTGTCGACATTAACATGAAAAGATTCAGCCGCGTGAATTTCCTTTTAGCAGGTTATTGCCTAATTGCATAATTGATATTACCCTCATCGCTTTAATGAATCTAAACTTTGATCATTAAAAGCGCTCCTATAACATGATGCTTTAAATCAAAACTTTCCAATAAACCACAGGTCTTAAATAAACGTGGCCTTATTATCTTTTCAAAATTGTAGTTGTCTTTACTTTTACTAATAAAACGGTCTCAGAAATAAAAGAAGATTAAAAACAACAATGTTATGAAAATAAATGACTTTCATATCTTTTAAGGTCATATGTTGAAACATGCATTCTGTATTCAACTGAAAAATCTCATATTCATCTCGATTTAATGTCGTACGCAGGCATGAGGGGAAAGGTTTATTTCATTTTTTTTTTTATTTATTTATTTTTTTTTTTGTATGAAGAGTTTTCATTTTGCAGTTTCGAATTAATGTGGTTTACCATTTCCGTTTTGAAATATGATATATCGTAGTTTTACGTGCTACTGTTTCAGTATAATATACTCTCTTTAAAGTCACAGACATGACAGTATCAAGATCTATGTCAAAAGAAGTTTGATACTCTATTATTATGAGTACAACACATATAATAATAATAATAATGATAATAATAATAATAATAATAATAATAATAATAATAATAATAATAATAATAATAATAACTGTTATTATTATTATTATTATTATTATTATTATTATAATTATTATTATTATTATTATTATTATTATTATTATTATTATTATTATTATTATTATTAGCCAAACTGCAACCGTAATTGGAAATACAGGCTTCATCAGGAAAATGGCCCGGTGAGGAAAGGAAGTAAACTATGATAATGAATATGAAATATATTAAGGTCAGTAATAACGTTAAAATAGATCTATCTTACATAAACAATGAAGAGAGACTTATATCAGCCTGTTCAACATAAAAGCATTCGTTGCAAGTTTGAACTTCTGAAGTTCCATTGATTCTACTGGCTTATTAAGAACATCATCCCAGAATATGGTCACAGCTGAAATAAAACTTCTAGAATACTGTTTAGTACTGTTTAGTATTGAGCTTTATGATGGAGAAGGACACATTTAGAATTAAGTGTATACCTTGTGCTACGTACAGCATGGGATAGAATGGGAAGATATATAGACGAAGGAAGGTCAGAATTATAAAAAAGCTTTATCAACTTGCATAAAGAACTAACAACGTGAACGACGGTGCCAGAAATTAATTTCAACATCAGGCATAAGATATTTAATAGACCCCAAGTTTTATCAACAAATTAGATGAGAGTCAACAACTGAAGACCAGACAGGGAACAATACTCGAAACAAGGTAGAATAAAAGAATTAAAACAGTTACCGAAAATTTTGAAAGGCTTTCTGAATAAGCCATTTTTTTGTGCAGTTGAAGAAGAAACAAACCGAATGTGTTTCTCAAAACAAAATTTTCAATAAAAAATCACACCTAAAGTTTCAAAGGAGTTATATATAATTGAAGAAACAATATCAATGTAGACATATGGATGTCGAGGTGCCATTGTCCTTGACCTGCTTGCAATCATACTTAGGAGTTTTATTAGGGTTCAATCTCATGCCCCATAATATGCACCATGTACTAATTTTAGCTAGATCTCTATTAAGGGGTTCAACAACCCCAGATCTACATTAATGAGATGGAACTTAGGCAAAGAAAGAAGCATCATCTACATATGCAATGAGCTCGCTTTTCTAGGCTAAGACACATGTGTATATAGTATGAAACGTAATGGGCAAAGAACACGACTCTGAGGAACACCAGATATCACATTCTTATACTCACTATTGTGCCCATCAACAACAACTCTTTGCAATTTATTATTCAAAAAATTAGTAATGATGCCAAAGAAAGTCCCACTTACTCCCAACTGTTTGAGTTTGAAAACAAAGGCCTCATGATTAACACGGTCAAATGCAGTACTAAAGTCAAGGCTAATCATACGAACCTCCTGACCAAAATCGACGGATTTCTGTAGAGCATTGGCGATTGTAATAAAGGCATCACATGTACACACACACACATATATATATATATATATATATATATATATATATATATATATATATATATATATATATATATATAGCATATATTAAGCCATTTTCCCCCACAAGGGTTGGTTCCAAAGAAAAACAACACTGAGGGCTCATATATACCATGCCAGTCCGCGCTTGCTCTTCCTGGATGATAAAGCCCCATCACTTCCATTTCAAAACTTCATTCACAACTTATATTCATATCCCACAACGGTGTGGCTACATCACCAGCCCTCTCTGACATTCGGCGTCCCTCCATCCAAACAGCTGACCGTGAATTTCCATCTTTATCCTTGAAATCATCTCTCCGACGGAGGGTTGATGAGCAATCCTGATGGCATATAAATTGTTAATGTACCAAACTCAGTGGTGAAATCACATCTTTAATATCTATCATGAGAATTCTATTCCTAAGACAGAAAATGTGATTCTGCAAATCAGAGTATGATATTAATTCGGGACGTAAGATATTAAACTTAACAACACCATTTTTGAGGTGTAATTAAATAGTCTGGACAACGCCATTTTTAGCTATAATTAAATAATCTTTACAGCACCGTTTTTTGAAGCTCTAATTAAATTATCTTTACAACACTATTTTTGAAGATATAATTAGGTAATCTTGACAACACAGTTTTTGAGTTGTAATTAGATTTGAAGTACTACTGGGATTGTGTCTGAACGACCTGTGAAAATTAATATTTCAAATAAGGACCGTTCTTGGCGACATTTGTTATGTTCACTGATTTAATGATTGTTATTTTTAGACCTTTGAGAATCAATGAGGATGTAATCAATTTACTCGTAATATTAATAAGAGTGTTGTGGTAGCTTATTGGAAACGTACCTGTCTATCGATCTGCTGGACTGGGATTCGAGACCCGCTCAAGCTCGATAGGTTCTTGTAGTGTGTAAACTCACTATCATTGTAAGCTAAGGATGGGGTTTTTGGGCGATCCTGCTGAATCATCAGCGGCCATTGCCTGACCTTCCCTGATCCTAGCTTGAGTGGAGAGGGAGGTAGGGCACTCATCATACGTATATATATGGTCAGTCTCGAGTCTAGAGCACAGTCCTGCTTGCTAGGGCATTGTCACTGTCCCTTGCCTCTGTTATCCATGAGCGACCTTTTAAACCTTGAGGTTAAATATAGACATGCCATTAAGGTATTATGGCCTCCATGGTCCCTGCTAGGAAATTTCATAGTTATTAATTTTAGTGGTTTCTTTAAGAGAATACCGTTTATATTAGTCTCGCTTCTCAACGGGATTGCAGTTTCAGACAAAACGCTCCTATCTACTTCTTTTGTGTGGTTCAAATTCATAAAATATCTGATCTCTCGAGTCCTTTCATATTCAGTCTCTCCACATCGCTCCTGGTCTCCCCATTCTTCTACCCTTCACCACCATCTCTATGTCATTCCTTTCAGTTTGGTCTTCTTGCCTTTTTAGTAGGTGGCCATACCATCTCAGTCTCCTCCTGCACTTTCTTTGATAGTTCAGACACCCTTGTTGACCCTTATATACTGTATATTCATTCCTAATCCTACCCCCTTCCCGTTAAACCCGAAATCCACCTGGGAATTTTCCATCTCTATTATGTCCATTTTCTTCTCTTTCTTTGTGATACTGGTGGCTTCTATACTGTAAAGCATAGTTGGTCTTAACACTACTTTATGGAACTTTTCCTTCATTCTAAATTAGATTTTTGTCGAAAGACTCCTAAGACAAAACTAATTGTTCCAAACTGTTTTTATCGATGTTTTGCTTCCCCATTAATTCTCCCCTTAGCCTCTCTATGTATCTTAACCATTTGAATTTGCCTATGCTATTTCTTCACCATCGAGTTTTATACTCTCTCTTCCATCTTTTTATGAAAGGTAGACATATTCTGTTCATAATATACTTATCCTTCAGTGCTATTTTCCACCCCTCTAATTTCCTCGCCAGATCTTCCCACATCTCTACATACTACACAGTGCCATCTGCATATAAAACACTCCATGGCACTGTTTCTCTTACTTTCTCTGACATGTTATTTATCGCCATGTTAAAGATAAATGGGCTTCGGGCTGATCCCTGGTGTAATCCAGCCCAAGCCTCGAATGTTTAGATATATTTGGTATATGCCCTTCCTGACACTAACCCTCCCTATTTATCTCGGGTTGGGACTGGGTCTGACCTAGGTAACGAAATTTTAACTAATTTAAGGGAAAGGTGTTCAGTTCCCAAACAATCGAAACTTAGCAGATTGCCACATACGATCTTATTCTATTTCTTTTATTGCACATTAGTGAGAGGAATGTAGTCATATCAATGGTAATGGTAGTTTATTCTGTATATCCCTCCATGGAATCGAAGAAGTATCTTGGAACATTTAGTCTCATTTTCTTTTTATAGTAGATTAATCGAGTGGCAAAATAAGTCGTTTCTAAAAAAAATTTATTGTGTGTTTATGGTCTGAATGTTTATTATATAGGAAATATTAACTGAAGATTTCAAGGTTAGAAACGACAGTAAGTGTGGAAAATAGAATCGTTTTTAAGTAAGCTATAAGGACTTGCATATGATAGAGCATTGAAATAAAAAGGTGGTCTTGGAAAACGTAAAGACTACTGATGAGATTTTGAGGAAACATAAAGTGCATGCTTTGCCATCCGATTTGTGTAGTGAAATGTGACAATAAAAACCGCAAGTTGATGAAAAGGGATAGAGCTAAGAAATGATATAGTGGTAAAGTTGAGGTAAAGTAATCGAAAGTGTATAGGTAGAGTAAAATAAAACAGAAAAAAACGTTTTCCTTTTGGTAAAACTTTGTTTATGTTTTTCAGTCTTAAGATTCAGGTGGAATATAAGAATTTGCTGCAGGAGTAGAATAAAACGATAAAAATATTGGATAAATAATTATTTAAATGTTACATCAGTATAAAGAATCAATGTTTGCTCTTATAAACATTCAGAAAACACTAACTGGAAATTGTTTCAAAACATTCATATGTACCGGAAAGAAAAATAAAAGGGAAACCAAGAAAATTATGATCGAGTAGCAGAGTTGCTATTAAAAAAAAAGAACTTTGGATATTCTTAAAGGAAAAGAGTTTGTAAAAGTTCTTAAATGAATGGCATTGCAGATGCAAGGAGCAGCTACATGATGCTAATGAGACTTCTGCATGAGCATAAAGTGACATTGAAGTTTCGGAAGCTTTTAAATGAGAGTTTAGACGAATGAGGCCACGATGGATGTTGTGGAGAGTTTTTTTCTCTTCCGGGTCTACGACGTCTGCTGTGCAGAACACTCTTGAATGCATGGAGTCGAACATTTACTAGTAGCCATTATTTTTATATATATATATATATATATATATATATATATATATATATATATATATATATATATATATATATACAGTATATATATATATATATATATATATATATATATATATATATATATATATATATATATATGTATATATATATATATATATATATGTCTGTGTGTATATATGTATGTATTCATTCATTTGAAAGCAACATCTTTCTAGTTTACTGTCTTCATTTATAGAGTTTAAAATGAAATGAGGAAATTTGTTATTGTGCTGCTCCATTTATTCCTTCATTTCCTTCGAAACGTGAAATAAATGATTAATGCCACAAGTGCTTTAGCTTTTATTAAAAATTGCTAGATAGATCGACTATGTCCCATATATATATATATATATATATATATATATATATATATATATATATATATATATATATATATATATATATATATATATATATATCTGTATATACACACACGCAACGACCACCACTGTGTCTGTAACTACATAGTTTTAAGAATATTGTCATTAATCAGTAGCACATGCCTATATACATACATATAGGAATTGCTATACTTGTGTTTTGATAATTTATGCAAAGTCTTAAAATTATTTAACTAAAAATCAGGGCAAAGACTTTTAAAAAGTAAATTTTATTCTTAGGAACGTTTTTTTTTTTTCATAAAAAGGTTAATATTCATTACAAAATTATGGTAGAATAATTTAACGATAACTAACTGAAACAAATTATGTGAGATCAATTTACAAATACGGTCAGCTAAGCAGTTACCAGCATTCTTAGCAGAGAGGAAGAGAATCTTTATTTTAAGTATTGGTTAGGCAAGACCAAAAAGTTTTATATCAACCTATCCAAGCGTCTCTATTGAATTTAAAAGTAGAGATAAAAATATCGGTGGAAAATAGCGCCTTTTAAGAATGGTTTATAAATAGGAAATTCTAAGGATCAAACAGGTTAAGGAAGCCAAAGTAATACCGGACTAGAGAATTGGAGGAAGCTTTTAAAGATAAAAAAAGCTCTTGTTTATTCAGGAAGCATGAGAACCCTTGCGTGTCAGCACTGATTGGCGCTGTAAATTTAGAAGGGTCGACTTGCTGTTAATGGAACCTCTACGCGTGTTTGTGTGCAAACTTAAGGAAGTTTTTGAGCAAAGGATTATGGGTTGCACTGGGCTATTCTTATCCTTTTTTGTTTAAAAATTTGAACGTGCATTGATTATATATATATATATATATATATATATATATATATATATATACACATATATTCGTGTGTATTTTAGTATGTATATACTTAGTTTCAACATTTAGACTGAATGCTGTAGCGGTTGTAAACACAAATATATATGTATATACATACATACATACACACACACACATATATATAGTTGGAAAAGCAGGATGCTATAAGTCTGGGGGCTCCTACAGGGAAAATAGCCCAGTGAGGAAAGGAAACAGGAAAAATAGAATATTTTAAGAACAGTAACAACATTAAAATAAATATTTCCTATATAAACTAAAGCTTTAACAAGAGGAAGAGAAATAAGAAAGAATAATGTGCCCGAGTGTACCCTCAAGCAAGAGGACTCTAACCCAAGACAGTGGAAGACCATGGTACAGAGGTTATGGCACTACCCTAGACTAGAGAACAATGGTTTGATTTTAGAGTGTCCTTCTCCTAAAAGAGCTGCTTTCCATATC
>NC_090739.1:18492250-18504750 GCF_036898095.1 Palaemon carinicauda
TTCGATCCCAAGTATGAGGTAGAAATTTATTTCTATTTGAACACGATATTGTGTTGATTTTCATCCATATATATATATGTATGTGTATATATATATATATATATATATATATATATATATATATATATATATATATATATATATATATATATATATTGCACAGCCTCTACAACGTTTAGAACGCTCCTAGAACGATAAAATATATATTTCTATTTGGTCACGCACTGCGACATTGCCAGGCGTATAACTACTCGGTCTCTCGCCGTCCCTTGGGTATAGGGAGAGGGAGTAATCATTCCCTGTTGATAGTAGTTATAGCTTTGAAAGGTAGAAGGAATGAGAAAGGTTGAATCGGTTCGTGCGCGTGCATATCCATATCTATCTAAATATATAGACGTCATTTTTGACGGGTGGCTTACACCAGTATAGAAGGGTATGTTGTCTAACTGGCATGTAAAGTAAATCTGAATGATATTCAAAATCAATTTATTTTGTTTTTGTTTAAGCAGAAATGAAATGAAAGGAAAATCTATTCTTTTAAAAGTAATATTTTTTACTTTGATTTTCCATAATCTTTTATGTACCCTGCGGAATTGAGCACACGGGGTTTAGCATTGCAGTGTAGAGGATATCTGTTGACGAAAACTGAATATGTTGCTGAAACAAATCGCTAAAATGTGTTGTGGAAAACGAAACGAAATATGCTCTCGTAATGAAACCGTGTTGGCCAATACATAGCTGGCCAGGTACGGAATACTGACCCAGTTAGTTTTGAAAACTTCTGTTCTCATTTTTATTACATTCAGAATAATTTAATTCCCATTGTCCTTTCGTTTTTAAAGACATTATTAAATCTGTTAATCCATTCAATCTTAGTCAGTTTTATTGTGGAAATTAACTAAAAATTTGTTTTGCTTTATATGTCTCTAAATTAAAATACTTTTATTACTTAGAATACGATGTTATATCTAACGTGTTATGAAGCTAAGTTAGAGAATGAAAATTATACTTGTTTAGTTATATTCACATTTCATGAATGAATGTTTAAACAAAACTCTTGAGTGGTATTGCATTCAAAATGCTTAAGATATATGATTCCTTATCACCTTTACACTTATATACTCAAAAACTATTATCTGTATAAGAATACTCTCTCTCTCTCTCTCTCTCTCTCTCTCTCTCTCTCTCTCTCTCTCTCTCTCTCTCTCTCTCTCTCTCTCTCTCTCTTTGAGAGAGCTCGTAAATTCTGGATTCCAGTCTCCATCCAGGATGAAAGTGTATATCCACCCACTTGGTTGGAGGAGATGCTTTAAAGTGGCCAACTCAATATAGCTTTGTTCCCGCAAAATTGTAACTCCTTTACAGGTATATGAACGATGACTAAATTAGATGTCAAGCACCAGGTTCTTGTGTTTAGGTAAGGGGTTACTGATTAATGTGCATTGTAAATGAGAGTTATTTTGTTAAAAGTAATAGAGAATATAACTATGATAAGATACAATAGAACACAGACGATATAAAAAACGCTAGTCAAGATTCTCCATGTGGAAAAGGCGCTACGAGTCTTGCATATATACATTTTATGATGATATTGTCAATAATGAACATTGAAGTACTGCTTCAACACGGGGATGTATGTACGAAGTTGAGAGTGATATCAAGGTCGACTGAGAATCTTGTACTCAAGTGGATTGTTCTTGAGACATAACTCAGGAGTTTTAGATGAGGATAACGTTTTTATTGCTGAGGTGATGTATGAGCATCAACCAAGTAAACAAATTGTTTTTTATTTGTGCTTGAAATAGTGGGGTTTACATTTGGAAGAGAAATATCGTTCCCAGCAGAGTTAAGTGAGCAGAGGCGAGAGGACATCCCGATAGAGAGAGAGAGAGAGAGAGAGAGAGAGAGAGAGAGAGAGAGAGAGAGAGAGAGAGAGAGAGAGAGAGAGACATGTGCATGATTCCTGTTCCAACTACATATGGTCATATGCATGTTAATGTAGCACTAATCAATCTTGTCGCATATCTCTCTCTCTCTCTCTCTCTCTCTCTCTCTCTCTCTCTCTCTCTCTCTCTCTCTCTCTCTCTCTCTCTCTCTCTCTCTCTCTCTCCATGTAAAGGATTCCATGGGAATGAATGGGGCAGAATCCTTGTCCTATTCAGCGAGTCCCCCAGATGCTTTGTTGAAAGCCACGAAGAACGTCTTCGCTCGATAGTGTGTCTCAAAGACCTTCCCCTTCATATTCATATCCTTTCGGAATCCCCTGCAGGAGTAATGAGTCCTTTAGATGCACATCTTACTTTTTGTTAAGGGAACCATGTATGAGAAAAGGACTTCTTAGAGTTCTGTCTAAACGTTGCTGATGGCAGAGATGAGATGGGATAAGAATATCCTTCAGCATCCTTGATAATATTGAGAAGTTTCTGCATGTACGTTTTAGCTTCAGTTTTCCATTCCATCTTAGGTTATATCATTATTTAGATTTTAGATTGGTATAATTTTGCAAATGTGTAGTTCTCGAATTAAAGTAACGTACAATGAATAGATTTTATTTTATTTATTCATTTTAGCTTTAATAATATAATTATTTGGTTAATTATGGGATTGAATAATATTTTAGAATGAAAATGATTCTGGTAAAACTGAAATAACTTAACTAACTCTATACCAGCACGGATTCGGTCGAATAGTAAAGCAACATATTTTGCTCGTTTTAAAGTTATTCAGCTTTATATGTTTAAAGAATAGCAAATGAACATCGCGTAATTAAATGTCCATCGACTAGAAATTTTACTATATGCTTCATTAGAAATTTCATTATTCACATATATTTCAACTCTAACATTTTTATGTTTCCTTGAAAGTTTATGTAATTTTTATCAGCAAATTAATTCCCTCTCAAAATGGGAGAGAGAATTCCTAAATGACTAGCAGAAAGAGTATGACTATTTTTAGTCCTTGGGAAATAACGTGTTTTATATTCTTCAAATATCAATTAGTCACGTAAACGAAAAGTTAATTAAAACTTGTCAGGATACGTGTTGAAAGGCCAAAGTCCTCTCGTGTAATACTATTACTTTTTAGATTTCCTGGTATTAATTTTCTCAGCATCGAACGCCTTTTGTTTTTTGAAAAAAGATAAAATTTGAAAAACTGCTTGACCCGATTTTATTTTTAAAAAAAGATTAGAGCTGTAGTTCGTTTATTCATTCTTTCAATCTTTAGGTAATATTAAAATGTATTAAATTCTAAAAGATGAATGTTATCTATTTTTGATTTCCGTCAGTGATGTTTAACAGTTGTCTTCATAAATCTCCTCACCCTTGAGTTCAACTTCACGGAGACTTTTTCACATCTATTTCATTTGCTATTCGGGTGGTAGAAATCGTTTCTGTAAGGAAGAATCCGGAGCCTTTGACGCAACTAATTCATTCGCCATTGGGGTTGTAGAAAACGTTTGTGTAAGGCAGCATCCGGAGGCTTTGAGGCATCTAATTCAGTCGTCATTGGGGTCGTAGAAAACGTTTCTTAAGGCAGCATCTAGAGGATTTCACGCATCTAATTCATTCACTATCGTGGTTGTAGAAATTTTTCTGTAAGGCAGCCTCTGAAGGCTTTGTCACATCTAATACATTCGCCATTGGGGACGTAAAAACGTTTCTGTAAGGCAGCCTCCGGAGGTTTTGACGCACCTAATTCATTCTCAATTGGGGTCGTAGAAAACGTTTCTGTAAGGCAGCCTCCGGAGGCTTAGACGAATCTTATTCATTTGCCATTGAGGTCGTAGAAAACGTTTCTGTAAGGCAGCCTCCGGAGGCTTAGACGAATCTTATTAATTCCCCATTGGTGTCATAGAAAACATTTCTGTAAGGTAGCCTCCGGAGGCTTTGTCACATCTAATTCATCCGCCATTGGGGTTTTAGAAAACGTTTGTGTAAGGCAGCCTCCGGAGGCTTTGACATCTCATTCATTCGCCATTGGGGTCGTAGAAAACATTTGTGTAAGGCAGTCTCCGGAGGCTTTGTCACATTTAATTTATCCAACATTGGGGTCGTAGAAAACGTTTGTGTAAGGCACCCTCCGTAGGCTTTGACGCTTCTAATTCATTCACCATTGGGGTTGTAGAAAACAATTCTGTAAGGCAGCCTCTGAAGGCTTTGTCACATCTAATTCATTCGCCATTGGGGTCAAAGAAAACGTTTCTGTAAGGCAGCCTCCGGAGGCTTTGATGCATCTAATTCATTCACCATTGGGGTTGTAGAAAACGTTTGTGTAAGGCAGCCTCGGGAGGCTTTGTCACATCTAATACATTTGCCATTGGGGTTTTAGAGAACGTTTGTGTAAGGCAGCGTCCGGAGGCTTTGACACATCTAATTCATTCGCCATTGGGGTCATAAGAAACGTTTCTGTAAGGCAGCCTTCGGAGGCTTTGACGCATCTTATTCATTCCCCATTGGGGTCATAGAAAACGTTTGTGTAAGGCAGCCTCGGGAGGCTTTAACAAATCTCATTCATTCGCCATTGGGATCGTAGAAAACATTTCTGTAAGGCAGTCCTCCGTAGGCTTTGTCACTTTTAATTCATCCGCCATTGGGGTCGTAGAAAACGTTTCTGTAAGGCAGCCTCCGGAGGCTTTTGACGCTTCTAATTCATTCACCATTGGGGTCGTAGAAAACAATTCTGTAAGGCAGCCTCTGGAGGCTTTTGACGCTTCTAATTCATTCACCATTGGGGTTGTAGAAAACAATTCTGTAAGGCAGCCTCCGGAGGCTTTTGACGCTTCTAATTCATTCACCATTGGGGTTGTAGAAAACAATTCTGTAAGGCAGCCTCCGGAGGCTTTTGACGCTTCTAATTCATTCACCATTGGGGTTGTAGAAAACAATTCTGTAAGGCAGCCTCCGGAGGCTTTTGACGCTTCTAATTCATTCACCATTGGGGTTGTAGAAAACAATTCTGTAAGGCAGCCTCCGGAGGCTTTTGACGCTTCTAATTCATTCACCATTGGGGTTGTAGAAAACAATTCTGTAAGGCAGCCTCCGGAGGCTTTTGACGCTTCTAATTCATCACCATTGGGGTTGTAGAAAACAATTCTGTAAGGCAGCCTCTGGAGGCTTTGTCACATGTAATACATTTGCCATTGGGGTTTTAAAAAATGAGTGTGTAAGGCAGCGTCCGGAGGCTTTGACACATCTAATTCATTCGCCATTGGTGGTCATAGAAAACATTTCTGTAGGGCATCCTCCGGAGGCTTTGACGCATCTTATTCATTCCCTCTTGGGGTCATAGAGAACGTTTTTGTAAGGCAGCATCCGGAGGCTTTTTCACATCTAATTCATCCGACAATAGGGGTTTTAGAAAACGTTTGTGTAAGGCAGCCTCCGGAGGCTTTGACACCTTTCATTCATTCCCCATTGGGGTCGTAGAAAACGTTTCTATAAGGCAGTCTCCAGAGGCTTTGTCACGTCTAATTCATCCGCCATTGGGGTCGTAGAAAACGTTTGTGTAAGGCAGCCTCGGGAGGCTTTAACAAATCTCATTCATTCGCCATTGGGATCGTAGAAAACATTTCTGTAAGGCAGTCTCCGTAGGCTTTGTCACTTTTAATTCATCCGCCATTGGGGTCGTAGAAAACGTTTTCTGTAAGGCAGCCTCCGGAGGCTTTTGACGCTCTAATTCATTCACCATTGGGGTTGTAGAAAACAATTCTGTAAGGCAGCCTCTGGAGGCTTTTGACGCTTCTAATTCATTCACCATTGGGGTTGTAGAAAACAATTCTGTAAGGCAGCCTCCGGAGGCTTTTGACGCTTCTAATTCATTCACCATTGGGGTTGTAGAAAACAATTCTGTAAGGCAGCCTCCGGAGGCTTTTGACGCTTCTAATTCATTCACCATTGGGGTTGTAGAAAACAATTCTGTAAGGCAGCCTCCGGAGGCTTTTGACGCTTCTAATTCATTCACCATTGGGGTTGTAGAAAACAATTCTGTAAGGCAGCCTCCGGAGGCTTTTGACGCTTCTAATTCATTCACCATTGGGGTTGTAGAAAACAATTCTGTAAGGCAGCCTCCGGAGGCTTTTGACGCTTCTAATTCATTCACCATTGGGGTTGTAGAAAACAATTCTGTAAGGCAGCCTCTGGAGGCTTTGTCACATGTAATACATTTGCCATTGGGGTTTTAAAAAATGAGTGTGTAAGGCAGCGTCCGGAGGCTTTGACACATCTAATTCATTCGCCATTGGGTCATAGAAAACATTTCTGTAGGGCATCCTCCGGAGGCTTTGACGCATCTTATTCATTCCCTCTTGGGGTCATAGAGAACGTTTTGTAAGGCAGCATCCGGAGGCTTTTTCACATCTAATTCATCCGCCAATAGGGGTTTTAGAAAACGTTTGTGTAAGGCAGCCTCCGGAGGCTTTGACACCTTTCATTCATTCCCCATTGGGGTCGTAGAAAACGTTTCTATAAGGCAGTCTCCAGAGGCTTTGTCACGTCTAATTCATCCGCCATTGGGGTCGTAGAAAACGTTTGTGTAAGGCAGCTTCTGGAAGTGCTTTGACACATCTAATTCATTCGCCATTGGGGTTGTAGAAAGAGTTTCTGTAAGGCAGCCTCTGTAAGCTTTGTCACATTTAATACATTCGCCATTGTTGTTTTAGAAAGCGTTTGTGTAAGGCAGCCTCCGGAGGCTTTGACACATCTAATTCATTCGCTATTGAGGTTGTAGAAAACGTTTGTGTAAGGCAGCCTCTGGAGGCTTTGACAAATCTAATTCATTCGCCATTGGGGTCAAAGAAAACGTTTTTGTAAGGCAGCATCCGGAGGCTTTGGCGCATCTAATTTATTCGCTATTGAGGTTGTAGAAAACGTTTGTGTAAGGCAGCCTCCGGAGGCTTTGACAAATCTAATTCATTCGCCATTGGGGTCAAAGAAAACGTTTCTGCAAGGCAGCCACCTGAGGCTTTGACACATTTAATTCATTCGCCATGGGCAATTATAGAAAACGTTTCTGTAGGGCAGCATCCGGAGGCTTTGTCCGATTTAATTCCTCTGCCATTGGAATGATAGGAAACGTTTCTGTAAGGCAGCCTCTGGAGGTTTGTCACATTCATTCATCCGCCATTGGGGTAGTAAAAAATGTTTGTGTAAGGCAGCCTCCGGAGCCTTTGTCAGATTAAATTCATCCGCTATTGGGGAGGTAACAACCGTTTCTGTAAGGCAGCCTCCAGAGGCTTTGTCACATCTAATTCCTCTGCCATTGGGATGGTAGAAAACGTTTTTGTAATGTAGCCTCTGGAGGCTTTGACACATTTAATTCATCCGCCATTGGGCTAGTAGAAAATGTTTGTGTAAGGCAGCCTCCGGAGGCTTTGTCATTTTTAATTCATCCGCTATTGTGAGGTAGAAAACATTTTTGTAAGGCGCCTCCGGAGGCTTTGTCACATTTAATTCATCCGCTATTGGGGTTTTAGAAAACGTTTCTGTAAGGCAGCCCCCAGAGGCTTTGTCACATCAAATTCATCCGCCATTGGGGTTTTAGAAAACGTTTGTGTAAGGCATCCTTTGGAGGCTTTGTCACATCAAATTCATCCGCCATTGGGGTGGTAGAAAACATTTTTGTAAGGCAGCCTCCGGAGGCTTTGTCACATCTAATTCATTCGCCATTGGGGTGGTAGAAAAAGTTTTTGTAAGGCAGCCTCCTGAGGCTTTGTCACATTTAATTCATCTGTTATTGGGGTTTTAGAAAACGTTTCTGTAAGGCAGCCTCCAGAGGCTTTGTCACATCAAATTCATCCGCCATTGGGGTTTTAGAAAACGTTTGTGTAAGGCATCCTTTGGAGGCTTTGTCACATCAAATTCATCCGCCATTGGGGTGGTAGAAAACATTTTTGTAAGGCAGCCTCCGGAGGCTTTGTCACATCTAATTCATTCGCCATTGGGGTGGTAGAAAAAGTTTCTGTAAGGCAGCATCCGGAGGCTTTGTCACATTTAATTGATCCGCCATTTGGTTGATAGAAAATATTTCTGTAAGGTAGCCTCCAGAGGCTTTGGCACATCTAATTCATTCGCCATTTGGGTGGTAGAAAACATTTCTCTAAGGCAGCATCCGGAGGCTTTGTCCCATTTAATTCATCCGCCGTTGGGTTGGTAGAAAACGTTTCTCTCAGGCTGCCTCTTAAAAGAATACCTTTTAGGAGATCGTTGACTTTGTTCCTCATCAAGAAAACTAAAAATACGATTGGAAGCTTCACATCAGAAAATTGAATTATTATTGTTGTTGTTTTTATTATTATTATAATTATTATTATTATTATTATTATTTTTATTATTATTACTATTGTTCTATTATTATTATTATTATTAATATTAATAATAATAATAATAATAATAATAATAATAATTATAATGATAATAATAATATTATTATTATTATTATCATCATTATCATTATTATTATTATTATTATTATTATTATTCTTATTTTGATATTAGTATTTTTGTTATTATTATTACAATTATTATTACTGTTATAATAAAACTAATAATAATAGTAATACTAGGTCCAAGTATTTTCCCAATTACTGTCTATTTTTCTTTTTTGAGGGAAATGCAGTTTCATGGCACCGAATACGAATCTTAAAAAATTTAGAACTCCTGTGACCTTGGTCAATTCATGTCCAAGTGCATCATTGCTGTTCCTCCTCCTACGGCGAATTACATAAACAGCCCCCCCCCCCCCCCCCCCGGTGTCTTGGAAATCGTAAATAATAGTTTAGAGAAGCAGTGGGGTTTCTCAATGTGACTTAACATTACGTTTCCTATAGTTAGCAGCGGAAGATGGAATTGGTAGAATAGGAGGAGATTCCTAAAGGGGAAATGTCACAAGAAGGCAGTAATGGTTTCTCAGGAATTATACCAAAGATATTGTGAGATTCGCCTTCTTGGAATAGTCCCTGGGTGGTGTAAAGCCATGATCTGATTTTGTAATTATATCTTTGTTCGTCTGTACTATGGTGGTCTAAAGTACTTACTTTAGAGGTTAAAAAGTCCATAGTCATATAAATACAAACACACAGACATCTCTCCTATATAATAAAGATCAAGTGTTTGGTTATGATATATATATATATATATATATATATATATATATATATATATATATATATATATATATATATATATATAGTAGGTAGGCCTGGGCCCCAGCCACCCGTCGAGATACTACCGCTAGATATTTATTGGCTTCTTTGACTGCCAGCCAGTATTACATTGTATCCCTCTCTCAGGTTACGGCTTAGTTTTCTTTTGCCCACACATACACTGAATAGTCGGGATTATTCTTTCTACATTCTCCTCTATGCTCATACACCTGAGATTACCAAACAATTCTTTGTTCAAAGGGGTAACTACTGCACCGTAGTTGTGCAGTGGCTACTCTCATCTTGGTAAGGGCAGAAGAGGGGACTTTAGCTATGGTAAGTAGCTCTTCTAGGAGAAGGACTCTCCAAAATCAAACCATTGTTCCCTAGTCTCCGGTAGTGCTATAGCCTCCGTACCATGGTATTCCATTGTCTTGGATTAGAGTTCTATTGCTTGAGGGTACACTCAGGTACACTATTCTATTTCCTTTTCTTCCTCTTTTTATTTTGAAGTTTTTATAGTTTATATATGAAAGATTTATTTTAACGTTGTTATTGTTCTTAAACTTCTCTTGTAGTCTATTTCCTCATTTCCTTTCCTCACTGAGCTATTTACCCTGTTGAGCCCTTGGGCTTATAGCATCCTGCTTTTCCAACAAGGGTTTTAGCTTGGCAAATGATAATAATAATAATAATAATGATAAAGATAATATGTGTGTATATATATATATATATATATATATATATATATATATATATAAATGTATATGTATGTGTATATATATATATATATATATATATATATATATATATATATATATATATATATATATATATATATATATATATATATATATATATATATAAATAAGGTATGTACATTCCTTTCGGGTTACACGCAGTGGCATTGCGAGACATAACCACTCGGTCTCTCCCCGTCTTGCGGGTAGGGGGAGATGAAGTAGTCATACCCTGGTGTTTTTGCTTGCGTGTATAAATTTGAAAAAATATTTATCCGTCATTATTGACGAGTGGCGTACACACATTTAAGTTAGAAAACGGTGGAGTAGTCCAGTCGCATCTCTGGTTCCCCTAGGTGCAGAGCCTTATATATATTGCTCTGCCTCGGGGTTACCCGATGAAGAAGGAAATGTGATGTAGCTTTGATTAGGTATTGTGTTAAATTGGATGAACAATTAAGGGCTGGTGATAGCCTAAGTTTAATTAGAAATGATTGGATCGTCCAAACTTCACCTTTCCCTATCCGCCCACCAACTCTCTCGACTTCCATATGTATGGTTGTTAGCCTGTTGGCAGCGTGGTGCGGCTTAATCTTATGCTCTGTTATGTTCTACAGAATTTTTTGACTTGATGACATACGGATGTGAAATACCGCTGCGTCGACAATAGTCGTTTAAGTTAAAACACACGCGGTGCTGAATGGTATGGTTTTCCTAGTAATACACACACACACACACACACACATATATATATATATATATATATATATATATATATATATATATATATATATATATTTATATATATATATATATATATATATATATATATATATATTTATATATATATATATATATATATATATATATATTTATATATATATACAGTATATATATTTATATATATATATATATATATATATATATATATATATATAATATATATATATATATATATTATATATATATATATATATATATATATATATATATATATATATATATATAATGTGTGTGTGCCTATGTATGTGTATCTGTGTAACCTAGCCTTAAAACGTAGTCATTCAATAAATCATGTAATACAAACTGATAATGAATAAAAAATACTTCTAAGACTGATCAGTTTTATTATAGATATCTGCAGATATTTTCTACATTCTGTAATAATATTCTAAAACAACCCACTCTCTGCCCTATCTTTAGCAGTATCCTGAAGAAACAGCTTCCCCAAATTCTGAGGCATGCCCTGACAACCCTATCATATCATACGGCTGCTGTAATGCTATTGACAGTAAGCAGTTTTCTATGCCGTAGGTGGAAATGTAGCGTGTCGGAGGAAAATCACCTTATTAGTCCCGTGCGTAAGGGTGGTAATGGCATGGTGCGCTCTTAGGAGATAATCACCTTCTTATCATCTGAAATGCGTTCGCTTCCTAGCGGTGAATATTCTCTCCAATTTTACAAATTATCTTTACGATTTCTTTCGTAGCTGTTAGAGTTTTCTGTTCGTTCCGGTTTTCGTCTTGGGGTTAGACTCTATTGATAATTAATTTCTTGATATTTTAGATAACATTAAAACAGGTTTTCACTATTTGCTCACAAATCCTTTTTTATTTTTAATTTACTTATATTTACTAAAATTGACTTTAACCCACAACGAAATTTTCCTCTTCAGTTAATTACTGCTGAAATTCATGTTTGTCTAGTTAAAATTCTTGGTATTTTTTTATTTATTATTATTGTAGTTATAATTATTATTTTCGTTCTAAGAGTATAGAATAAACAAGAGAATAGCTTTATTTAGACAGGTTGTTTATAATCTGAATATGTTCTTATTATGGAAGTTCAGAATTTGCACAGGTGTATATAATTTTTTGAAAAATGAATGATTAAAAAATACCTTAGCGATAACTTGTGGAGAAGTAAACATACACACAGTATGTGTGTATGTGTGTTCACCTAAGAGCCATTTATTTAGCTAAAGGAAAGTAGTCCCATAGATGAATAAAGCAACAGTCGCTACCAAATTCATCTTTGGACTCCAGTATCAGGGATGAATGCTCAATATTTTCATCTCTGCAGGCTCCCCATTGTAACGCACAAGCAATTTATCTCCATATTTTCCACTTTTTATTTCTCTTTTGCTTACCGCTTCTGAATTTCACTTTCGTTTCAGTACACCTCTTTTCAAGACATTATACAGAAATCCCACTACTTTCTTTGCGTACCTTTTCTGTGATTATTTTCTTCTGTCATCCTTTCAATCATCCTTTACATAACATACAACAACAAATGCAGCCATTTCTAGTCCACTGCAAGTCAAAGGACTCATTCATGTCTTTATTCATGTCGGAGGTTTGGACATTTTTCATCACCACGCTGGCCAGCTATGAATTGGTGATGGAGGATTTTGTCTGGTCTTTCATAGCAAAACAACCTAGTGTGGGTGTCCCTGACTAGTATAGCTTTGCTGATCATGGCAATACACAAACCCTTTCACCAAGTTACGGTATCCCCACACAGAAAAGGCTTATACCATCATCATCTCCTCCGACGGCTATTGACGCAAAGGGCCCCAGCTAGATTTCGCCAGTTATTTCTATCTTGAGCTTTGAAATCAA
>NC_090739.1:18509750-18519750 GCF_036898095.1 Palaemon carinicauda
TAATAGATTTATATTTTCTTTCGTTATCATCAACTTTTAGGTCTACGTCTCTTGTTTATATTTATTATGCCGTTAAGTACACTTACATTTACCATGTTTTCTTTCCGTCATATTTTACCTGATGAACTCTACTTCTTTTTAATCAATCTCTACTTATAAGCTTTTCATCGCCCAGTCAAGTAGACCTGGGCTGGATACGGCCATTGACTCAATATACTTATATTTACATTGGCAACGTATATTGAATTACATGCAGCTCAGTCTCTTCTATAATTGTAGTGATGTCAGTGCACACCACGTGGTACACTGTAGGCATTGCATAATTGCCTTTGCAACGTTTCTTTTGATACTTAACTTCACTTACTTCTTGACCGTCAACTATTCCTTCGTTCTCGTTTTATTTCTTCCATTTTGCTATCCAACCTCTCGAGTTTTACTTCATGGCGCAACTTCGGTGTTTTATCCCTGTTAACTTGGACGCTGAATGGCTTCCCCCAAACGCTAGTCCTTATGGTTTAAATTTGAAAATCAAATCGTATCTTGTATTCCACAGAAAATTGGCGTATTTAGTGTCCTTCAAGATTTTTGGAAGTCGATTTAATTTGATGGAATGTTTAATTTTTTTTTTTCATCTACGGTATTTTGAATATTAATCTTTTGTTTTGTCTTCAGCTGACACTTTTTTTTTTTTAAATTGTTGGACAAAATATTGATATTTATTAAATTCCCTGTCCCCGATCTGGATATTAATTTTTGGAGCCGTCGTTCAATTTGGCTGTTGTTGATAGTGTATAAAATTTTAGTAGCCTTAGCCTTGTTATATTCTTATGCTCAATAATACACAGATTTTATTCTTCCAGAGATCTAAACGCTTTGTGATCATCCTGATAAAGGTTTAATTCGGGAATATTCAGAAGTTATTTCTTTATTTGATTTTGTAATTTTTTGAATTGTGTATTTTTTATTTCCATTATATGGTTTATTCTTTACATCCCATAGGGTTGTTGCATTCGGGTTTACCAGCTCTGTTTGTAAAGCACACATACACACACACACATATATATATATATATATATATATATATATATACATATATATATATATACACATTTATACATATATACCCTGTGTATATATTTATATATGTATGTATGTATGTATGTCTTCATACATATACAGTATATCTATACACTATGCATACACATATGTAAATGAGTGTGCGGGTTGTTTTCTTTGTTTTTTGTACGTTTTTAGCGCATATTTTCGTTTTCGTAAATTTACACTTACATTTCATGCACAAACAAATATTTACTCAAACATACATACCAGTGAATATATATATATATATATATATATATATATATATATATATATATATATATGTGTGTGTGTATATATATATATATATATATATATATATATATATATATATATATATATATTTTATATATATATATATATATATATAGAGAGAGAGAGAGAGAGAGAGAGAGAGAGAGGAGAGAGAGAGAGAGAGAGAGTGAGAGAGAGAGAGAGAGAGAGAGAGAGAGAGAGAGAGAGAGAGAGAGAGAGAGAGAGAGAGGCTGAAAATGTCTTCTGTTTGCAGTTGAGAGTTGATGAAAAGATGATACAACCAAACTACTTTGTTAGTATTATTACTGTTGAAACTGACGTAGTTGTTGCAAAGGCCGTTTGAAATTCTGTTTATAGTAAAGGGGAAGGGGAGACACGTCGCAGTTAGTCAAGATCTGCTGTACACATCAAGCTGATGCTGAGAGATGGAGGTGCTTTCATTCTCTGAAACAATTTGGAACAAATATTCCTCTGTTGCAATATACAAATGTATGATTTCTGCTGAGACGTTTCCCTAAATAGCACTGTAGTCTTTTCATTTGGAAATTTATCATGTATATATAAGAAATTATAGTGATATTGATTAGTAAGTTTGCATATCTCAAGTTCGTTAATAGCGTAAAGCACTAACAGTTTCACCTTTAAAGGCCAGGTAAAATGCATAAATAAGGGATGGTAACGGCGCTCTGAATACAGGAATCTCAATTCCAGTGTGTGTGCGTGTTTGTCTTTATAAAATGGAAACAATACTAATTAAACACAGATGGAGGAAAACGCAGTTTGAATTATGAGTAGGTCTTGAAGAAAATTATGAGTCGGTCTTGAAGTACATACACATTGTTTTTTCGTTATTGGGGTAATACGTTTTACAACAAACATCTGCAAATTAATGGATAATGCTGTAAAATCCAGACAACTTTTCAGTTTTTTCTGGAAAGCAAAGAAAATTTTTTGTATAAATGTTGGTTTGACAATCGGGCCTACATTTTCTTTTTTGGTAAGGGTTTATAGGAAATCTTAAGACTAATAATGATATATATTTATACGGTTGTTTGCCTACTTCATACGGCATAAAAGTAAATGAACCTACTGTGTACCTGAATCCAAATACTTTTAGCAAAATGTATTATGAACCTTCAAGAAGCAGTCTGTATTTGTTTTGTCTATTTTCTATAGTACATTAACATACATTGAATTTAGTCATTTTATTCACTCGTTAATCCTAGGTTCGTCTGTCTCAACAGTCCTATGTGAAACACGACGCACTATCTGCTCAAGTGATTTCGTTTCGAATTTTAAGTTTCAGTTGCCAAGAAATGCATCCTCCAGCCATATCCTCTTCTTTCACTCTAATCTATATTCTTTTAGAAAGACTTTGGCCATGGCTACTGCAACGCCAACACATTTATTAACAGGCAACCTTATCGTACTTCTAAAATATTGTCGATTTCTTAAACTTCTTTTTTTTTTTCCAATTAAGTACCAGCTTCCACCTGAATTTTTAATTTCTCTATCTATTTCCTTCTGCTGCCATTTTATATTCTTAACAGTAGTTTTTATCTTTTAATCTTGAATGTGTTATTGATCTGTACATTGGAGTTAACATTCTATATTACATTGGGAAGTTGTTTTCAAATTTCACTGGTATATAAAGTAAACGGTCATTCTCTTTTGTTGAATGATATGATGCACATAAATCAGTGATCCACTCACATGTTTTACAATTTTATCCTCTAATCTTGACGTTTCCAATATAGCTTATCCTTTCGTTACTTTATCTGACCATTTTCCAATTTATGTTCTGTCAGTATTTGTGAAATCGATGGTGCTGTCATTAGAAATTGAGGGTACGTAAAATGTCCAATCCTATCATAAAATCATCATTGTCTAAACAGTGCTGCTTCTTTGTCATTTTCTAGGTTAACAAAGTACACTTTTTTCATTCATAGCTTCTTCGTCGGTTTGTTCCAGTTTTTTTTTCTTTTTACTTTGAATATTTGCAATCCTTTTCTCTGAATATCTCATCTCTTCTTGTAATGGAATTACTGTCATGATTTATCAAAGAAAAGTTTAGATTGTGTGCACTTGTTTATTTTATAAATCTAAACCAACTTCATGACAAGGTTTCGAACATAGTCTTTTAGCCACTTGTAAGTAAATTATAGGCTACATCTACTTAATACAGCCACTACTGAGACCAACCCCGTTTGATACAGGTGATGGCGCCAACCTGCTTATTTAGCAACTGATGAGCTTTCATTAGGTAACAAAGGGTCTATTGATTATTAATCTTACGGAGAGATACAATGATATCATCAAAGGAACGACGGAGCCCCCAACCACTTAAGTTGATGGTCAACACGATAATGATGTGTTAATCCAGCTTGAGTTTATTCTCTTAATTACTATTGCCATTAAGTGGTACCACCGATACAAAGGCCGTTTCCGGCTCTTCGGTGATGCATTACTCTTTAGTCGGATTATGGATCTTCTGTTTGCCATTTCATTGTAAAGCACACAATAGCAAATCAGATGATGTTTCTCTCTCTCTCTCTCTCCCTCTCTCTCTCTCTCTCTCTCTCTCTCTCTCTCTCTCTCTCTGGTCTTTGTCCCTGCCCCATATATATATATATATATATATATATATATATATATATATATATATATATATATATTTATATATATATATATATATATATTTATATATATATATATGTATATGTCTAAAGAGAAATGTTCACAGACTCACTTGTTTTGCTGGAGGTATTACTGCAGTCGTGTCTCTCCTAACACACGAAGCACAGAGGTGGACAGCAGACGGACTTCCACAATTGTATTTCCTTCCACACCCAAACTGGAGAGAGAGAGAGAGAGAGAGAGAGAGAGAGAGAGAGAGAGAGAGAGAGAGAGAGAGAGAGAGAGAGAGAGATACCTGGACATGGTAAGGGCAGATACAAGTAAGGTTGTACCCTTGAACATTTTGGAAAAAGGACCAAATTGCCTTACATGCATAGTTTATAAAGTGGGTCTAATGATTACACGATAAAAAAGGGGCCAAGCTTCATTCCTTGACCCACCCTGGGCGTTAATATCTACTCAGCTTGGCCTATTTCGTTATATAAACACTAATTTTTCAGTCGTCTTGACCGGAAAGTGTTTGAAGGTCGAAGGAAATTCTTTATATATGGAAGAGTGATGGTTGGTTAGTTTTCAGTTACTCATCGCAGACTTAATCTTATTGTAATATTCTTTTAAGATATTTATGAATTTGGTGTCTTTTTGTATAATGATGGTATGATATGATTATGTTCTGTTTTATTAGTATTTCAATATATTCATGTTTTAATGAGATTTTTTTTTTCAACTACTGTTCTCGGGTTATGTTTGTGTAGCTGATATATAAAACATTATTTTCAATATTCAGGGAAAATTCAAGAAAGAACAGCATCTCGTTAAGGAGAAAAAACTATATTCCATCGATGAAAAAAAGAAAGAAAAAAAAAGAATACAGTATTATACGTTAATGAGATATGATAAAGCCTTTATTTCTCCGGTAAACATTTTATTTTCATTGAAAACCATACGATTTTATCCAGGTTATTCATATGGTATCAAACAACTTGATAAGTCTATCATTGATGAGCTTAATAATGTTTTTTTACATACTAGCAACTTTCATTGGTACAGAAAAGTGTTATAGTTTGACCTCGTCCCCACGAGACTTCCCTTTACTTTCCAATTCAATTCCTTTTAAAATGAAAGGTCTGGGCAGACACAAGTCCTGTGTAATGACATTGGGATTTTTGTCCTTTATTCTTGCCAGCCCCTTTTAACTTCAACTTCCAATCTCTTCTAACTTCCAATATTCCATTTGCAGTCCCTTCTATCTTTCAGCTTTCCATCTCTAGTCTCTCCTCTCTTCCAGTTTCCAACTTTCGACTCCCAGTCTCATCTATCGTCGTGCTTTCAACCTTCAATCTCTTCGTCCTTCGAGCTCTGAATTTCTTGAACTTGGAACCTCATATTAGATTATTATTATTATTATTATTATTATTATTATTATTATTATTATTATTATTATTATTAACAGTCAAGAGTAGTTAGAGACATTGTCAATGCAAAGCTCTGGATGTTGAAGAGCCACACTCCTCGTCCTACTTACAATCATACTTAGAGGTTTTTAGGGTTCAACTTTATGCCCCATAATTTGCACCATTCACGAATTTTAGCTAGATCTCTGTCAAGGAATTCAACAGTCATAGGTATACATGCAGATGATGGAATTGATGCAAAGAGAGTAGCATCATCTTCATATCAATGAGCTTGTTTTCTATGCCAAATCGCATATCATTCATATATAGAGTGTAAAGTAATGGGCCGGAGAACACAACCTTGAGAAACCATAGATATCACATTCTTTTAGTCCCTATGGTGTCCATCAACAACTACCCTGTAATCTATTATCTGGAAATTCAATAATAGTGTTTAAGAATAGACCCACCCACTCCCATCTGTTAAAGTTTGGAACAAGGACCTCATGAATAACACTGTCAAAGGCAGCACTAAAGTCAAGGGCCAATCATACGAACTTCATGACCACAATCAAGGGATTTCTATATAGCATTTGAAATTGTAAGTAGGGCATCCATGTTCCAAGGGGTTTTGCGAATGGTTAACTGCAAATAAGGGAAGAACTGATTATCTTCAGTATGTTTATACGTTTTACCAGTAACGTTAAATTACTGGATTCTAGCAAAGATTGTTTTTAAGGCAGTTTTAAAAGGTTGAGCCTTGTGGCTTTCTTCTTCTTCCGATTTTGAAAGTGTTCTTCTAGGTAAAGTAATCATTATCACCATATTCAGGTCTTTTTTGTTAACCTTTGAAATTTCATAATGGTCTTTTATTTGCTTGTAAGGTTCAGAAGAAGTTATCTAATCGTCTGTTAGGGAAAAATTTATTGTTATGGTATAAATCCATTTGATTTGTTGAATGGTTTCAAAATAGATTCAATCCTAAATTGGCTAGAATTGTATTTGTAGTTGAACACACTGTTCTTTAATTTACAAAGCTATTTCGTCCCTAATTTCTATTAAAACATTTGTCCTTTTTGTATTGAAATATAAGTAGAATATTTGGCAAGGAATAAGATATCTGTTATATTAGAAAATTGTTTTCGATGGTAAAACGGAAAACAAGTAATATTTATTCAAGAACTCATATTATTAAAAAAAAAAAATTTATCTGTGCTGTCTTAAACGTATCATATTCCAGGATAAGGAAAAACAAATATGAAAAATCAACGGTTGTAAAAGAAGAAAAGAGCGTTTTGTCGGCGCTCAAGGTGAGAAGAGACTTCCCTCGCAGCTCATCTCGTTTAATGAACTCACGCGCAACTGTAATCTTTGCAACAACACCTCGAGAGGTTTTGCCATGCATCGTTTAGGTTCTGTAAAGTTTGCCTTTTCCCTCTTGCCTCTCATTACTTGATATCGTTCGCCTGTCTGTCACTTTTCTTTTCTGTCGGAAACGTTGAAGGAAATGAAAGTTTTCTCACATCTCTTGAAATGAATTCAGTTTTTTTTCCTTTTCAATAATGAAGGATTCTCTTTGGCACACTCATTAGAACAGGCAATGGACTGGGATTTCTAAATGCATTGCAGTTTGATAACAGAAGAAGGGTTTTTAAAGATCACCAAATTCATTTTCAGTAGATAAAAGAAAAAATGCGATGTTAAGTTTGCGGAACTTGATTGCTTGGCTGTTGAATAGTAATTTATATCTTTAGCTTTTGGAGAACTCCGATCAGACTAATTACTCGTTAGATTGTATACTTTATATCCCAGTTATACGTAATCCTGGCTACGACAAGTTTGACCACAGCTATTTTATTATTCTAGAAGGGGACATGGAATGCCAGTAAAAATACATTCATCCTAACTTAACTTGGTGCACCATTTCACCTGAAAAGGCACTGTGCTCCCCAGAACTTGCCTAACCTTTCCTAAAAAAAGTGGCATTTGCAATTCAGGGTCTACATCTTGACCAGGGACTCCCAAGTAACTTAAAATTATTAACCAGGATAATGTCATCAATTTGATAGTATTGCAAATTTTGTAACTAATGTTTTGCGGGTGGAAAATAAGATGCAAATAATCGGAATGAATTGCATTATTTTGCTGATTTTCAGGATCTCAATTATACACGACTGAACAGTAAGATCCGTTCCTGACAATGCATTAAAATTAAGAAATTGGACAGGTTCCATATATTTATATGTGTGTGTGTGTGTGTATGTACACACCTGCCCCAAAAAACTACCAACGAAACTAACATGCATAAAGACTTATTGCACCTTAATATATATAAAGGGAAATAGGCTCTACAATAGGTAAATGGATAAGTATATAAAATGGGAATTAGTACATAAAGTTATATTTTTAACATTTATCATTAAGCATTTTGTGAAAACTACAATTCCTCCATCTCAATGTATCCCATTTCATGCAAGAAACACAAAATCACCCATAACCGTATTTGAACAAAAATAGCCCCCAAGTGCAATTCCAGTGTGCGATTGCAGCATTTTGCTGGAGGAATTTCTCCTCTCCTGCCATTGCTTTCGTCTAGATAATTCCTTTTGAACGCCTCACTCAGGGGGCCACGGTATTTGTAAAGGGGCTCACGGCTATTGGGAAACGGCGCCGTAAACCTCACGAACTTATGAGGAAGATGGTCGTTGGGGCCACGTTTTATACGATGATCCTCTTTCTCTTGCATTTATTCATTGTGGGATTCAGTGAATAGGCAGCCTTTTGTTCGGGTCATCCCTGCCACCTGCACTTTGGGGAGAATCTCTCTCTCTCTCTCTCTCTCTCTCTCTCTCTCTCTCTCTCTCTCTCTCTCTCAAAACACCATATGAAAATACAGTTCCTAAGGGGAAAATAAAAGAGATAGTAATCTCATATAGCATGCGGATTAGAATATTATTTTACTCGTGTACTCGACCCGTCAAAATGACGGCTAAATATTTAGATAGATATGCAGTCACACGTGCAAATATACAGACAAATATTCAACCCTAGTTATACGCCTAGGCAATGCCACTGAGATTAACCGGATATATATATATATATATATATATATATATATATATATATATGTGTGTGTGTGTGTATGTATATGTATGTATATATATATGTATGTATATATATATATATATATATATATATATATATATATATATATATATATATATATATAAAACATTCTCTTTAATGTAAAGGAGATAATGTAAATGGGAAGCAATTTTAGTGTCTAAACAATATTCCAATTAACTATGGCCCTCGTTAAGCTAATATTCGTAATTGAAAAATCAATAAAAAATAATATCAACAACCAATAGAAACGGCCTCTTCAAACTTTGGGACCCGGAGGTGGTAATTATTCGTCATTTTGCATGTTGCCAATTAAAGCCGAGTCAAAGTCATAGTGTTTTATGTGTTAATTCGAGATAGTATTCCTCATTGCTTTGAATTTATAAACGCTCACCGGTTTGGTCGAGTAAACGTATTTTCATTGATGAGTATTGTATTTGCAAATTTACGTATTTATTGCTTTGTACTTGCTAAATTGAAAAAGATTATATATATATATATATATATATATATATATATATATATATATATATATATGTATATATATATATATATATATATATATATATATTTATGTATGTATGTGTGTCTAGATAGATAGATAGATAGATAGGTAAATAGATGGTAGAGAGATAGATAGATACACACACACATATATATATATATATGTGTGTGTGTATATATATATATATATATATATATATATATATATATATATATATATATATATGATTGTATGATGGAAAAAAGTAAATTAGTACCAGCAATAAGGAGTGAACATCTCAAATGGTAGTTAGGTTTGGAAAAGAATAGTCATGGGCTAGGTGAAACAAAAATAAAAAAGTTACCTGGCTATGTGAACAAAACAACAACGTTGGATTGTCAATGAAAATCAAATTGGAAATGTATAAAGAGATTGATGAGCCAACTCTCCTTTAGGGAAGTGAGGAGTGGATTTTGATTATGAATGGAAGAAATATGGTGTAATTGTATACATGAATTGATTTTGTAGCATATATGGTATAAAGAAATTTGAAAGGGTAAAACATTCGGAGATACGAATATGAGAAATATGATTGGTTAAGGGGTCACTTGCCCTAGTTAGATAGGCACTGCGCATCACAAGGAACTGGTTATCTTGTGATGAATCTAGCCAAGGAATTATCTATGGATTTAGTTAGTCAATGACTTGCGGAATCTAATTGAGGCCCTTTGCGTCAATATGCGCAGTAGGAGATGATGATGAAAGTGATGATAGGTGTGAAAGGATGGACTATTCCTATGAAAAGAATAGAGGTTGATAACATTGTGAAAGGAATATTGAGGTTAAAAGAAGAGATAGAATGTAAAAAGGGCTGGGTATCTATATGATAGATTGGAGGTAATTGGCGTAACTTGCGAAATGAGTTTGACGAGATGCCGATTAGAGTTCTGTATCTGTGTATCAACGCTAATTTTGTGGAACTTTTCTGGACTTGGGTCTCATCCATGAT
>NC_090739.1:18524750-18544750 GCF_036898095.1 Palaemon carinicauda
GTGAAATATATTTGATTTTTTATTACATTCATTGATATAGAAATGAATAGATAGATAAATGCAGTATATATTTTGTCAAGTTTTGATGGTGTTAGACAAATTTTACAAATGAAATGTTATAGTTTTTTTCCGAAAAGGTCGGACCTTATTTCATATTGGAACATTTTCAAAGCGACCATATAAGGCCTTAAGTTTTCTATAATGTTACCATATATGTTGCAGTTATCAATTACTGCTTATAAATTTTGAAAATAGAGAAATGGAATTCAGTTGCAACAATGAGAGAAATATCGAACGTTTCCTTCATCCCCATTCATCTGACTTCAGCAGTAAAAGTGAAATACGACTCGCATCGGAAACTAGACATTTCAAGTCTAATGGATTATACTTGTGTTGAGGTAATACACCTAGTCAATTCTGATCATACATACACAGTAATTTAATTGGCAAAATGATGGCATGCCCTTATCAATTTCCTGATGATTGACAGCCCCAATACACTCAAGTAATTAGAGTGCCTCATATAATACAGGTAATATAAGGGTTTGCCTGGTCATTTGTATTTAATGTATTTGGTCATTATTTATAAAGAGGGGAGGCAAGCGACCCCTGGTGAACTAATTCCTGTATTTGGGTGATAAATGATATTATTTTAACCAGTAAAAAATTTTGTTCCTAGAATATCATAGACTAGAGAGATTAAAGTTAAATACATCGGATGATATTTCGCTCAGCAACTCGATATGTTTGATTTCAGCATTTACAGATGTGAGAAATATCCTTCTTATATTCGAAGGAGTTTGCAGTTGAAGTTGACTTTTGGTTGTTTTAAACAAAGCCCACACCTTCCAGTAACGCAAACGTGTGACTGTTTTAAACGGGAATGAAAAAAAAAAAACTTATAATTATTGTAACCAATTTTGTTCCCAACTTTTTCACCTAAACATAATTTCATCTCTTTTATCAGCACCATTTTTGTTATAATTTCCATTTTATGAAAATTGACGATTAACTGAAATTTATATTACCTGAACAAAACCAAGTTTTGCGTCGCCAAACATTGAACCCAAAGGGGAAATATTAAAGTTTTGATGGAAAAGGAGAACAAATTGCGTGTTGGACAAGGTAGTATTTCGAAATCCAGAGGACGTGATCTGGAAATCCAGAAGGGTTAATCCAGAAATCCCATTACAAATATGATCAGTCAGAGAAATCCAAAATTCCTTGTCGGAACCTGGTGGTGGCTCGCTTAATTCATCAATAGCTATGCATGTTGTAACACTTATCACAGAAATCCTAACAAATCGTACACTTTAATTGGTGAAAAATTATCTCTCTCTCTCTCTCTCTCTCTCTCTCTCTCTCTCTCTCTCTCTCTCTCTCTCTCTCTCTCTCTCTCTCTCTCTCTCGGATTGTATTAAATGAATTGTTTCTCTGAATACCAAGTTTGGATTTAAAATCACTCATTGGTTTATTAGAATTCGGAAAATGAAGGATAGATCTTACAAGCTGCAAAAGAATAAAGTTTAACGACAGTATTTTTTGGTAAATTTTTGGAGAATATTGATTCTTAATAATGATTCTGTCCTAATTCATGTTTTTTTTTTTTTTTATAATGATTCTCTCCTAATTTTGCTTTAACAAGGAAGGGAGTTTCATCATTGCAGGGATAAAAACTTTGCGATGAATTTTGGCATAAATTCCTCTTTTTTTTCTATATTCTTCAAGGAATTCTCGTCTTGAATTCAGGATTTTATACCTGCGTATATTTGGCAAATTACCGCAAACTTGTATTTTAATTCAATGTTCTTTATTTTTGAGATCAGCTTTTTACTTCATTCATTAATTTAACCGTGCTTACATTATAAGGCAAGAAAACTTGTTTTTGAATACAGGGCAAAGTTCAGACCGTTCTATTACTTATAAAAATTGTGTTTTATTAAGATCAGGTTTTTGTAACAAGAGTTCATTTCTTCTCAGTAATGTGATTGCTGCCTAAACTAGTAAGCATCCATCGATAAAAACATTTTTACTTCGTTTTATTTTTAAAACATTTCTTCATATTTCAATTGAAAGCTATCTCCAGTAAACTTTGTTGTAAAATTCTTATCCTTCGCTGTATTGATTTTTCCATGCGCATAAGTTTATTACTGTTATAATAATAATTGCAATATTTTTTATCATCACCACTATTATCATTATTACTGCTACGAACAATTTATAACCATTCATGTATTCCAAGCCTAAAAGTAATCTTTCAAAAAAGGCCATTTTACGTAGAGAGAGAGAGAGAGAGAGAGAGAGAGAGAGAGAGAGAGAGAGAGAGAGAGAGAGAGAGAGAGAGAGAGAGAGAATTGTAAACATGTAAAAAAAAATATATTGCTTTATTTTGATAACCATTTCTTCAAACTGAAAAAAAGCCAATTTAGGTCTCTCCTAAATTTACGAAAATGGCCAGTCTTACAAAACAGGCAAGTTATGCTTCCTGATCCAATATTTCAGTGACATTTAGAATGTCCTCCAATCTTCCTTTTTGAGCCGATATCCCTTTTCAGGATTTAATGGGTCATGAAAAAAATGGAGAAAGTTTCTTTTGAACTCATCATTCTCTGGCTGTAATTATAGTTATTGTGCGACCCATCTTGAAATTCAATTCTCATGTCACTTATAAACACATCTAAAAGCTGTCTAGCAGTTATTCTCTCACTCTCTCTCTCTCTCTCTCTCTCTCTCTCTCTCTCTCTCTCTCTCTCTCTCTCTCTCTCTCTCTCTCTCTCTCTCTCTCTAAACTTACACTGCTTCTTAAAGCTTATTATCTTTTCCACTACCTTCTCCATTAATAAATTTCTAGGAGACGCGTATTTCCCAATCTATTAATGGCCATTGATTCATCTAAATCTGTGTATTGTAAAGCAATATCTCGCTAACAGTAATTATTTAATGCAATATGCTCATTGTGGAATGTTGAAATCTCGACTTATTCCGGAGCGAATCGTTGGGTTTTTGATGAACACGATCCAAATCCTAATAATAATAATAATGATGATCGTAATACTAGCTTGATCCCGTAGCCAACTGCATTATTTCCCGAACTATTTCACCATTTTCTGTTTGAAACCGGCTTTTCATCGGTCGAGATTAAAACTAAATTTTTGTTCATTTGTGTTTGGCGTTGTTAATTTATGTTGTTAAACCCTTTTTAGCCTTACAACCAATGGGCATTGGTAGAATCGATGTTTTGATATTATTATGAAGATTTTTTTATAACTTATGATATATCATTAATTGTACTTGTGCATGTTTCATGAGCAATCTCATTTAGTCCATTGTAGCGTAATTACTTTATGTAAACGAAATGATCGATTGTGTAAGGAAAGCCATTTTTTGGAACCAAATAAAGTCTATGTTTGTAATAGTTACTCATTTATAATCAAGGATAGAGAATGCAATCAAAATTAGCCTCTTAAGTAAGATAAAAAATCGAAAATTGTAATTTGCTTTAAGTTTACAGAATGCTCAAAACCATAATTCTAGTCGATATTTGCAAGATTTGTAAACATATAATGTTTATTTTCAAATTTGAAAAAGAATTCTTTTATAATGACATGCTCAACTAATTTATTATATTTCCCTTTTCAGGTGAGTTGTTGAATGGCCGCTGTTTTGTTCCCTGAATAGGTAACGAATTTAGATTAGGTCCAATTGACTCTAACGCTATTGAAGATTGTATTGTAGGGACCAAAGTCCTCTGAATATGAGACAAAGGTAAGTGGTTTTGCCTAATTTAAGGCAATCTGGATCAGAAATTTCCTTTCCGTTCTTATGTTTGTCTGTGATTAGGGACCTCAAACACAGTTTCCTTTGAGTTATGTTTCCTTCGATTTGTTGGAGTATTTGAACTGTATTTATTTGTGTTTATGTTCGCTGTTACGTATAGTTCATTCTCGGTATTTGTTACTTGAGGATATACTCAATAACTTTTGTATTGGTGTAAAAAAAATTTAATCAATATTAGAATATTTCGAGAAGTTCTGTTTTGGTGTTATTATTATTATTATTATTATTATTATTATTATTATTATTATTATTATTATTATTATTATTATTATTATTATTATGTTTGTGTTGTTGTTGTTGTTGTTACTTATAATATTAGTATTCAATTGTATATTAACAAACGAATATTTTGAAAGATGTTGTTTTTGATGTTGTTACTTGTGATATTAGTATTCATATTTATTAACAAACGAATATTTTGAAAGGTGTTTTTTTTTTTTTTTTTTTTTTTTTTTGTGATATTAGTATTCATATTTTCTAAAAATCGAATATTTTGAAAGGTGTTGTTTTTTTTGTTGTTTCTAGTAATATTAGTATTCAATTATTCATTAATAATCGAATATTCTGAAAGGTATTTTTTTTTTTGGTGGTTTTGCGTCCAACATATTGCTTAGTTATTATTTACCTTTATTTATTTTTCAAATCTCACAAGCCGCTTTTTAGGATGATGTTTAATGTTTCATATGTTGTGACAACTGTTTTCCCTTTATTTATTTTAAAGGTCACAGGTCACTTATTAGGACATTATTTTGATTTTCAACGTTGCATTTTTTATCTGCTTATTATAAAACTCATCGATAAGGCATTTTGGGGTTAGGTGATTTTTTTTCCAAATATTTTTGGGTATATTTATTTTTCATTTAAAAAGGTAAATTTTTTTTCATTTAATTTCAATTAAACTCAGGTGGCCATTGTTTAGTAACATAGTAATCAATTGAGTTTAATGACCTTTAATTATGATAACACTTAGTGATTAGGTACCATAAGACATGATAAAATGTGCTTAATATATTGTTTTATATATATATATATATATATATATATATATATATATATATATATATATATATATATATGTTTATATATATACATATATATATATATACATATATATATATATATATATATATATGTATATATATATGTATATATATATATATATATATATATATATATATATATATCTAAATGATTTCATATAATTTTCTCAAAATTTCGTAAATTATAAGTTTGAGGTTTCTTGTATTCCTAATTCTAATCAGCTATTTCAAACCGTTCTTTGATAAATGAGATGTTACACTTATTACATAGGTAAATAATTTATTTATCTAACTTTGGTGTTAAGTTACAGAATCGTATATTGGCCATTATTTACTGTAAATTATTATTATTTCCTGAAAATTATAGCCGTTTCATATACTTTTATTTTGTAAGATAGTTCTAATTATCAGGTAGTTCTCCTCTCTTCTGATTGAAGGCTATACACTTTATCTCCGGTATTCATTTTATGAATTATTCACTGTGTAAAGTTTCAAGTGAAGCAAAGATGCCTTATATAATTTCTTTAAGTGGTTTGTCCGGACAGTTTTTGCATATATATATATATATATATATATATATATATATATATATATATATATATATGTGTGTATATATATATATATAGTTTTATTCATTCGATTTCGAGATACATTTATTCATGTTTAAGAATGAAATGTACTTCGATGACTCTGAGCAAGTGGAACTTATGCAAATTCAAATCCTCTTGTTTCGTAAGTATGCTCGTTTTGAATACTGATGTTGAAACGTTTCCAACGTAATTCTGTTTTCGCTTTCAGTGAATTTTTGGTAGAATGCTTTAGGAAGTACATTTTATTTGGTTATAATAGGACCCTTTCTTCTATCATATTCCCAGTTATTGTTATTATTATTACTAGCCAAACTACAATGCTAGATGTAAAACCAGGATGCTACAAGTCCAGGGGCTCCACCAGAGAAAGCAGCCCTGCGGGGAAAGGACATAGAATAGCAACAAATAAACTATAAGTAAAAACTGAAAATTATGAAGTATACCAAGATTAGTAATTACGCTAAAATAGATCGGTCTCATACAGATTGTTACAAGAGGCTTAAATCAACTAGTTCAACAGAAAAGCATTTGTAGCAAGTTTGAACTAATGGAGTTCCACTGTTTCAACCACCAGATCTACCTCAAAAAATTTTTTCCCAATGAAGAAAAATTACCAATTTACAAACAAGTGCAAAAAGAACTGGCAACTTAGGATCTAAGAAATCAGGCGTCTATATAAGAAAACGGGATGAATATCCTGTGTTTAAACATCCATAAACATCAAGGTCCATTGGAAATGTTTAAATTTCACAGGACCGAAAAGCTATAATAGATAGTGTAGCTTCAGATAAACAAGAATGAGGAAGATCAAGTTTCTCATTACCCAGGTTACTGTAAAAGGACGTTTCTTTTTTATAGTAACAAAATCATCTGGTATAAGTAATGGAGGAATTGTCAAGTCTTCACCAGAAAGTTCAGATTTAAGGGAAGCCCACCATTTATGTGTTTGCATTTGTAATAGAAAGGATTCTTTTATAGAATATTGTATTGCTTTTCAGTTAAAGCAGAATCTCTGAGCAGTATCTCTTAGCTGAGTAAAGTTATTCCAACTCAAATCTGGTCTGTTTTTTCAAAAGACGATGAGTCTCATGTTCCCCCAGATGAGCACGTCAACAATCATGATTGAACCAGGGTTTATCCTTGATTCGGTATTTTAATGCACGAGAAGGAAAATGCCCATCAGTTATGTTGTCCAGTTCTTTCCTCCATCACATGTTAATAATAACGATTTTTTTTAATGCATAAACACGAATATGTATAGAATATTCATAACAAAAAAACCTGTTATGTACAATGGATAAACACGTATATGTACACATGATTCTCTACAGCGGTGACTACTTTCAAAACCTGTTGCTAAGGTGTGCGTTTAGGTAGAAGCTAGAACGTTATGGTAAAATGATTACTGACACGCATGCACGCCAGAATAGTGATGGATCATGAGAAAAAAAGGAGAGAACTGGCGAACTGTTGAGCCATATTAATCCAGAAATTCGTATTTTATTATGCTTTTGACAAGCTGCACGCGATTCTTTCGTCTTAAGTGACTTCAGGCATTTTACCGTATTTACAGCGTGGAGGAATAATTCCTGCATGATTTACATTTTTCCCCAATGCAATGCGCAGTCTAACCTGTATTAGGATATATATAATTTCTCTCCAATAATTCGTTACAGAGAAGCATGCACTTGACATAACTGTAATTTGATGCAAATGTCAATCTACTAATTAATCAACGTGATATGTAGCTAACACGTGCTCCTCTCCTTGATGTTATTTGATTCAGAATCCGATAGAAATTAGTTTAATACCTTGGAATAAGACCTATGTCCCATGTGTGCGTGTATATATATACATATATATATATATATATATATATATATATATATATATATATATATATATATATATATATATATATACATATATGTATATATGTATATATATATATATATACATATATATATAAATATGTGTGTATATATATATATATATATATATATATATATATATATATATATGTATGTATATTATATATATATATATATATATATATATATATATATATATATATATATATATATATATACATATATATATATATATATATATATATATATGTATATATATATATATATATATATATATATATATGTATATATATATACATATATATATGTATATATATATATATATATATATATATATATATATATATATATATATATATATGATTACTTCATACCTCTAAGTCTCCGTGATGTGTTGGCACGAAAAAACTACTGCCTTCCATTTTCCAAGGATGCGTGATTAGAACTATAAACGTACTTCATGTATTTATCACATGTCAAGTATTTATATTATACTACAAAAGCATGTTTAACGAATACAACGCCATATGCATAATTCATCTCTCTCTCTCTCTCTCTCTCTCTCTCTCTCTCTCTCTCTCTCTCTCTCTCTCTCTCTCTCTCTATATATTTGTAGATAACAGTCATGCAGCTCCAGCCTGTTCCCACTAAGCGAATTTATTGTGATGAAATGATTTAAATGTCTCGCCCAGAAACATGTGTTTTAGATGCCTTTGATATCATCATCGCCCTTGACAAGAGATGTTAAAGGGGCTGAAGTTACTAATGTTAATCATGAGCCAAAGTGATGTTTATTCTTTGCGCCGGCGGGGATGGCTGAGATGTATGTTTAATGAAGCCTAAGATGTTGAGAAGCGCTGATTAGGCATAATGATAACAGTGTAATTAGATGCAAATAACTCTGATAAAAAGGCACCAGTATTTCATAAGAAAGTTGATGCGCAATACTGAGAAATTACCAGGGCTTCTTTGGAAATAGGTTAAAGGGAGTCGAGGTAAGAAATGTTTCCTTAAATATTTCTTTATTTCATATTCATCGTCTGTTCCTGATACATCTCCTCGTATCTGCAGCAGATGGGAAGAAGTTAGGATTAGAAACGGCTTAGGCAAGAGAAAATCCTTCCTCTGCACAGCTATATAATTGGCAATTAAATCTCCCTTTGTTACACCAGATCTAAGAGTAATACGCAAACCGTTATATGCACATGGACGGTACACATGTATGTTGTTACCTGACAATTTAATGAGACGAAGACATTAAATTTAGATAAAATCAAAAGACCAATTTGTCCTGTTACTAGTTACATTAATTGAGAAGCAAAGCTAGTATTTCTATTATTATTATTATTATTATTATTATTATTATTATTATTATTATTATTATTACTGACGAAGCTACAACCCTAGTTGGAAAAGCAGGATGCTATAAGCCCGAGAGCTCCAACAGAGAAAATAGCCCAGTGAGGAAAGAAAGGAAACTGCAAGAGAATTAATTAACAATTAAAATAAAATATTTTAAGAACAGTATCTGGAAGTCAATTATAAATGTGGAAATGTCATTGCATTTAGCTTAACTGAGTGAAATATGTAATCAGTAAATAAGATCATTTTTTATAGTATTAAGAATCGGAATCTAATGTGTGATGCTGGGCTTTGAAGATTTTTTTGTCTTTTATAAGAATTTATGTCAGATGGAATCTTAAATTTACGTTAAACAAAGCATCGTTTAATGTTATTTTGATCATGTAAAGCTCCAAGGGTTTCCTGACACATTTTCTTCCAGTTGGTATGGATTACTAATCTAAGGTATTAGTAATGAAAATCGTTAGTGAGGGGATTACTGGCTTCAAGAATCCAAGAATTCCGACTAAGAAGGATGAAAGCTCTCACCGACTCTGTTTTATCTGAGTAAGAATTATGATAGTTCTGTCTTATTAGGGTCTTTACTGCGGAAAGTTCTCGGAGTTTTACTACCCTGACTTCCCTCCCAGTGAGATGAAAAGAAATCATGATGGTGTTGTATGAACAAAAGTATAATCTTCAGAAATAAGAGTAAATGTAAACTATTCCATTGACGGCAAATCTTTACATCAATGCACATGAGAACCTTTTATAGGCAAATAGATTGAATCTATTGATAGATTAGAGAAGTCTATACGCATACCTCGGATAAATTGAATCTATTGATATATTAGAGAAGTTTATACGTATACCTCGGATAGATAAAATCTGTTGATAGATTAGAGAAGCCTATATGTATACCTCGGATAGATTGAAGCTATTGATAGATTAAAGAAGTCTATACGCATACCTCGGATAGATTAAATCTATTGATAGATTAGAGAAGTCTATAGGAATACCTCGGATAGATAGAATCTATTGATAGATTAGAGAAGTCTATAGGAATACCTCGGATAGATAGAATCTATTGATAGATTAGAGAAGTCTATACGCATACCACAGATAGATTGAATCTATTTATAGATTAGAGAAGTCTATACGCATACCTCAGATAGATTGAATCTATTGATAGATTAGAGAAGTCTATAGGAATACCTCGGATAGATAGAATCTATTGATAGATTAGAGAAGTCTATACGCATACCTCAGATAGATTGAATCTATTGATAGATTAGAGAAGTCTATAGGAATACCTCGGATAGATAGAATCTATTGATAGATTAGAGAAGTCTATACGCATACCTCGGATAGATTGAATCTATTGATAGATTAGAGAAGTCTATACGCATACCTCGGATAGATTGAATATACTGATAGATTAGAGAAGTCTATACGCATACCTCGGATAGATTAAATCTATGGATAGATTAGAGAAGTCTATACGCATACCTCGGATAGATTGAATCTATTGATAGATTAGAGAAGTCTATAGGAATACCTCGGATAGATAGAATCTATTGATAGATTAGAGAAGTCTATACGCATACCACAGATAGATTGAATCTATTTATAGATTAGAGAAGTCTATACGCATACCTCAGATAGATTGAATCTATTGATGGATTAGAGAAGTCTATAGGAATACCTCGGATAGATAGAATCTATTGATAGATTAGAGAAGTCTATACGCATACCTCAGATAGATTGAATCTATTGATAGATTAGAGAAGTCTATACGCATACCTCGGATAGATTGAATATACTGATAGATTAGAGAAGTCTATACGCATACCTCGGATAGATTAAATCTATGGATAGATTAGAGAAGTCTATACGCATACCTCGGATAGATTGAATCTATTGATAGATTAGAGAAGTCTATACGCATACCTCGGATAGATTGAATCTACTGATAGATTAGAGAAGTCTATACGCATACCTCGGATAGATTGAATCTATTGATAGATTAGAGAAGTTTATACGTATATCTCGAATAGATTGAATCTATTGATAGATTAGAGAAGCCTATACTCATACCTCAGATAGATTGAATCTTTTGATAGATTAGAGAAGTCTATAGGAATACCTCGGATAGATAGAATCTATTGATAGATTAGAGAAGTCTATACGCATACCTCAGGTAGATAGAATCTATTGATAGATTAGAGAAGTCTATATGCATACCTCAGATAGATTGAATCTACTGATAGATTAGAGAAGTCTATACGCTTACCTCGGATAGATTGAATCTATTGATAGATTAGAGAAGTCTATACGCATACCTCAGATAGATTAAATCTACTGATAGATTAGAGACGTCTATACGCATACCTCGGATAGATTGAATCTATTGATAGATTAGAGAAGTTTATACGTATATCTCGGATAGATTGAATCTATTGATAGATTAGAGAAGTCTATACTCATACCTCAGATAGATAGAATCTATTGATAGATTAGAGAAGTCTATACTCATACCTCAGATTGATTGAATCTATTGATAGATTAGAGAAGTGTATAGGAATACCTCGGATAGATAGAATCTATTGATAGATTAGAGAAGTCTATACTCATACCTCGGATAGATTGAATCTATTGGTAGATTAGAGAAATCTATAGGCATACCTCGGATAGATAGAATCTATTGATAGATTAGAGAAGTCCATACACATACCTCAGATAGATTGAATCTATTGATAGGTTAGAGAAGTCTATACGCATACCTCGGATAGATAGAATCTATTGATAGATTAGAGAAGTCTATACGCATACCTCGGATAGATAGAATCTGTTGATAGATTAGAGAAGTCTATACGCATACCTCCTGTCACTATAGAAGGATTTCATAATCCATTATTATTGTCGATCTGATTTACCCGAGAATATGAGGTCTTTAATTCTCGTATTTTTCCTGATATTTTTATTATGATTATTGTATTTAGTGGCTGAGTATTTTATTTTTATTACAAAATCTTCTTTAAATTTTGGAATCTGTCGTTACGCTATAAAAGAATAAGTGGGAAAAAAGTGGCTCATGCAGTATTCAAATTTTCATCATGTATTATTAATTTATTCGATTTATCTTGTATTTTATGTCACGAATTTCAAGCTATTTATTGCATATAAGCATGTCAAAATGATCTATTGTATTAAAAACTGTTGTTCACCCGAAAAAAAATTTATTTTGTTCACCCAAAAAAAATAAGTTATTTTTATGATGTATACAATGTTATTTTATTAATTCGTACACAGTGAAATTTGGCATGCTATTAGCTGAACAATCGGTGTACTAGCAATGTGTTATTGTCTTTTCATCTAGAAATCAGTGCAATATAAACTCAGCGCTGTTAGAATAATCATAATATTATTTATGTAGAGAATCCGGCATTTCATCATATATGCATGATATGAGGGGTATTGGACAGTCGACATCTGTGACGTCATTGTCATGCCTGTAAAATTATAAATTTTCCATCTGAGGACTAAATAAAGTATAAAATCAGTATAATGGAAACCATGAAACGTATATCATTTTAAGGAAATAAATCAATTAAAATAAGATAAATTAGCAAATTACAAAACATGTAAACATGAAATAAACTGTTTTCTTATTAATATGCGTTTCATAACGCACCTGGTTGTAATCTGATTTTCGAGAACCCTTTGAAACTCAGCGTCATTTCTATTAATATTTATGGGGCATTTCACAATTTTCTTTTCAACATAAGACGCTATTAGCTCAGGGCACCAGCCACCCGTTGAGATGCTACCGCCGGAGAGTTACTGGATTCTTTGACTGGCCAGACAGTACTACATTGTATCCCCCACTCTGGTTACGCCTCATTTTTCTTTGCATCTACATACACAGGATAGTCTGGCCAGTTCTTTACACTTCTCTGTCCTCGTACACATGACAACACTGAGATTACCAAACAATTCTTCTTCGCTCAAGGGGTTAACTACCGCAATGTAATTGATCACTGGCTACTTTCCTCTTGGTAAGGGTAGAAGAGACTCCTTGGCTATGGTAAGCAAGTATTCTAGGAGAAGCACACGCCAAAATCAAACCATTGTTCTCTGATCTTGGGTAGCGCCATAGCCTGTGTACCATGGTCTTCCACTTTCTTGGATTAGAGTTCTCTTGCTTGAGGGTACACTCGGGCATGCTATTCTATCTTGTTTCTCTTCCTCTTGTTTTTTTTATTTTTATAGATTATATATGAAAGATCCAATTTGTTTCCTTTCCTCACTGGGCTATATTTTCCTTTTAGAGCCCTTGGGCTTATAGCATCCTGCTTTTCCAGCTAGGGTTTTAGTTTATTTTGTAATATTAATAATAATTTTCTACTTAACGACCACTCATCATTGCTGTGCAAATTACTGTTGTTTTAATGTCCTTAACCATCTAGGGATTCTAGTCTAATTTTCTTGAAGTTGACGGTGGCCTGCATGATGCTTTCCATATCTCTAGTGGTGTATCTCAACTAAGTACTTTTTCATGGTGCTTTTAGTGAGTTAATTTGCACTTTCATTCAAATGAAATCCTGTCCTACCCATCCATAAGCAGATGATTCGACTCTTCACAATTCGTTTTTCTTTCCCTCTCAACCCATTACAAAAGCTCCTTTTCAATCTATCCTTGTATTATTTTATGCTATTAAAGCAGATGTAGAAAGTGTACGGAGAGAGCAAACGAAACATGCTTCATTGTAATGATAAAAAAGCAATGATCTTATCTCTTACTCTTATATAACTCTTGTTTTCATAATGATGTTATAAAATGGATCTGGTTATCACGTACAATGTGCCCTACTAAAAAGCCCAAGTGTCACCTGGTATGCTCATTAGTACTTCAAACCATTCACCTACGGAATGTGGAATTTCTACTTGATACGTATTTAATGAATCATTTAATCTCATCTGTTATATCTTAAGGGATTTAGTCTTTAAGAATTTTTTTTGTGGGAGGTTTGCCCAATTTCCGGTAACCTTAAAATGAATTTTTACTTCTACATACGTACTACTTTAGCTGCATAATTATGATTAAACCGTTTTGTAGAAAACTTCCACTGCATTGGATACTTCTTGCACCTACACTTTAAGTTTTAACTTCCATGTACTTACTAAGCCTTGCACACATTCTTGCTCTTCTTGGATAATAAGGCTCATTCTTTTTAATTCTTCTCTTACAACTTCTTCATCCTCCTAAGTCTTCTAAACTTCAAACCCGTTTCATCAACATATCGTCCTCCATTATTTCTTTCCTTGATCCATCCTGATATTGTAATTCTTCTCTCGTGTAGACATAACTTACACACTCTGGTCAGCCACTTGACCACAATTTCATTTTTTCACCTCAACATCTCACATATATTCCTATCCACTCTATCTAATTGACCACCTTGCATACTAAGCAGTAATTTTCATAAGCTTTCACAAACCCTAACTCTCTTGTACCACTAAGTCTGCCGCGGCTCTATCTTCACTTTTTACTAATCTTCAAACTATACACTGTGCACTAGTGATTGTACATTCTTCTGAGAATATATCTGCATTAACATCTCTCATTCTGATTTCCATTTGCTTATTAATCTTTCTCTATTTTTCTAAATTTACTTAATTGTAGAATATGATCTCACTCTTTCTTAGTTCTGCTTACACACTAACACAAATAATATATATATATATATATATATATATATATATATATATATATATATATATGTATATATATATATATATATATTTATTTATTTATATATATACACATATATGTAGACAGTATATATATATATATATATATATATATATATATATATATATATATATATATATACACACACATAAATGTAGACAGTATATATATATATATATATATATATATATATATATATATATATATATATATATATATATATATATATATATATATATATATATATATATATGCGTAAAAATCACAGGAAATCGTGATGCTCAGATGCAGAAGAACCACAGGGAAAATGAAAATACGAAATATACGATTAAGTCCAGACTAGTTTCGTGATACTTCTTCAGAGGACTGATTTATTGAGAGAGGTTTCTTAACATTTTATAGGGAAAGTAAACGTACGAACATACATATAAAGGTTCTGCAAACCTTTATATGTATGTTCGTACGTTTACTTTCCCTATAAAATGTTAAAAAACCTCTCTCAATAAATCAGTCCTCTGAAGAAGTATCACGAAACTAGTCAGGACTTAATCGTATATTTCGTATTTTCATTTTCCCTGTGGTTCTTCTGCATATATATATATATATATATATATATATATATATATATATATATATATATATATATATATATATATATATATATAATGTATGTATATGCACCTATTCGATTCTTTACGCTTACAACAACAGGAGAATTTTTATTTAATCAGGTATCCTTTAGAATGAAATTTATATTATGTGATTATAAAAACTCAGCGTCGTTAAACGAAAGGGGAAAATGTTCGCTTACTAAGCCAGGACTCTTTTCTCTTACTACAATGGTGGTCTTACAATCCATCCCTGTAATGATGAGTTCTATTGACATATTTTTAACCTTTTGTTCTCTATTGGATGACACTGCAAGGGTACTTTTTATCATTTTTACATTTCTCTTCCTATTGGTTTTGATCTCGTTAAGTATGATTTAAAATTTTCGTTGCTTTACTCATTTCGAATATTTTCTATCATGAATCAATTTTTACGGATTTAAGAAAAAAAATGGCTCATAAAATCAAATTGCCTCTCTATCGTTTCGCAGTTAAGTAGGTATTAAAATATATTTCTCTGCTTGAATATGGTCCACGGCGAGCTATTTTATTTTCTCCTGACATTGCCTTTAGTTTATAATTACCGTACGTTACTCTAGTAGTTCTTGCTACATTGTGAAGGAATTACTTCTTAAGCCCCCCAGATTCATTACAATGCTGCGAAGGCAGCGCCTGGAAAATCAGTGAAAATCGTGCCAAGTAAATTTCTATAGCTTTTCTCCCACGAATATTAGCCTTTGAAATGTCTGAATGCTTGCTTAAGCTCTTAAGGCACCCACACGCTGGATGTGCTTTGTTTGGTAAGTCTGTGCTTTGGCCCAAGACTTCCTGACGGATCGCCTTCCGCCGTGCCTACATAGTGTATGCAGTGGAATTATCCCCTGACAGATTTTTCTAAGGCTCTTGTTTCAAAGAGCCACTAAAGTAGTAGGGATTATGCTATTAAGTTTGATAAATTTCTGATCATTTATTCTTGGTTTACTTGTAGAGCATGATATAAATAATAATAATAAGTATAATTACTTTAGATTATAAAGTACCTTGTGCATTGCTAATGACCGCCTTAATTCCTCATTGTTACAAATCCTAGCTCCATTATTTCCACAATTAGTCAAACTTTTGGGTAAAAGAGCTAAATTCTACATACCTGGCACGATTTCACACTACGTCTGATGCCTGAATGTGTGAAAGAAACACACGCACACCCAATTATATATAGGTACTAGAGGAGTAGGGAGACCTAGGCCTACATGGCTGAGGACTATGAAACGCGAAATAGGAGATGATGAATGGAGAAGTATTGAATGAAAAGCTCAAGATTGGGAGGACTGGAGAAACACATGCACACACAATTATATATAGGCACTAGAAGAGTAGGGAGACCTAGGCCTACATGGTTGAGGACTATGAAACGCGAAAAAGGAGATGATGAATGGAGAAGTATTGAATTAAAAGCTCAAGATTTGGAGGACTGGAGAGATCTAAGCGAGGCCCTTTGCGTCAGTAGGCGTAGGAGGAGATGATATATATTATCATCTCCTCCCACGCCTATTGACGCAAAGTACCAATATATATATATATATATATATACTGTATATATAATCCCTTTCTTAGTTGGGATAACTTTTTCGTGGTGAAAGGGTTTGTGTATCAACATTATCAGCAAAGCTGTACCAGTCAGGGCCACCCATACTAGGTTGGTTTGCAGTGAACAATCAGACAAAAGTCTCTCACCATCATCAATCTGCGTTTGGCCAGCATAGTGATGAAAAGGGACCAAAGCCCAGACATGAATATGGAGATGTCTTAGGCCTTTGTCCGTGAGTGGACTACAAACGGCAGGATTTGCTGTTATTGTTGTATGTGTGTGTGTGTGTGATAGTGACCTGGATTATAATCTAAATCGTGTCTTTAATACACATTTATGATATATGTCACATATAAGACGACTATATAACTATTAAAACATGATTTCATGAAATCTATTAATAAGAAACGAACATTATTTTAAGCTGTGTTACATTTAGTCACTGATTAACTTTCAGTGTTGAGTATCCATTTCATTCCTGCGAAGTCTTTCCTTTGCATTACCCAAATAATCGATATCTGATCTGATTCTCCGATGTCTGGCCTTCCTTTGAATCTCCTCGAAACCAATACCCCACATCTTGCTGGTTCTATTAGTTTTTTTTTACTGGAAAAACTAAGCGTCCATTTTTTTTAAACGTCAATGAAAGAAGTCTCCTTTTAACTATCTTAAGTCAAATCTCGATTGGTTATCCTCAAAGGGTTTCGAACGTAGTAAGATTTTTTTTTTCTCGGTTGATCGTGCAAGACTGATGGCGTTTGGTTGTGGTGTCGTGCTTAAAAGGTTTATGTTGAAAATTGCTTGAATAATGGCTGTGACATGCTTATCAACACGTCGAGTTCGACTAAGGTGATAAGGACTAAATAAATAGTAATTTTTGGATTATGACGGAATTATGCCTCTTCTATAGTCTCTTGTTTTAATTTAGAAAATACGTTTATGTAGGTTTTTTTTTTTATTTGTCAGATCTATCGTTTACAAAAAAAAAAGTCTCTATATGAAATTGACTGCAGATATGGTCTGTCTTTGTCAACACCCAGTGAAGCGTGTTCAAAATGTCACAGGACGAAAAGAATCTTTTTATTTGAATATATTTTTTTATCCCCTTGACTTAAATGTGAGGATATAAGAGCCTGCGTCTTTATACACTTACACTTACACGTAATTAAAACAAGCGGTTCTTATTAGGTAAAGTCTCATGATTCCCAGGTAGCAAACTGGAAATTCACCAAGAGAGTCTGTAGTAGGCATTATTCAAATTATACAAATGAAACAGGTCTCCACTTCCATGTGTTGGAGTAATATTGTAGCTCATTACGCCCAGTTGTATAATGTAGGAAATGCAAATACATTTCGACTCTCCACCTGGAGTGCACGAGGAACCACTGTGTCATCGACATATGAATATTTGTAGCAAATAACATCCCCAGACACATACAGCCCACGCCATGTTATGTGTCTGTATTTCATCGTACATTACGCATACTCATCGCTTGGAAGACATCCAGTGACTGTCAGAATTCGCACATTGACGATTCGTCATGCAAACAATGTAATCAAAATACAAAAGCGGCCATTCGGTAATAGACCTTTACAATTTAGTGTTTTCATTAAGCCTATCAATTATCGATAAAAGGCATTAATTATCCAAATCCATTTATAGCAGGAAGTAAATATGAGCCGGTCCTTTGTGACTGAAGAATGCTAATTATGATTTCGCAGTTCGGTTATTGACTGTTGTCTCGCTCAATAGACTATGTTGGTAAATTAAATGAGGGAAAAGTGTTGTTAGCTTTTTCTTGTTCCGTATTATATTTGCCACTTCATGGCAAGAGTCATTTGTGACATACTGGCATCAGGCAGTTAAAAGTCATCATTGAAAAGCTGCGTAAAAAGATGTAATGATTGAAATGAATAATATACTATAAAAGAGGTTCGACTGTAAGTGAATGAGTTAATGAAATAAAAAGAAAATGTATTACTCAAACAAAATGAATATGAATGTAAATGACATATGAATAAATAGTTTTCTAGCGAACACAGACCAGAGACATAGGCTGGCACAGACACAAGGTTTTCAGCCGTCATTATATTCGGATGAGGTTGTTAGCTCTATGCATGTGTGTGTATATATATATATATATATATATATATATATATATATATATATATATATATATATATATTGTATTATATGTGTATATTTGTATGAACGTATGTATGTATTGGTGTGTGTTCGATTGCATTAACGTGTATGTCAGAGAATGGTCGTGTATGTGGATGATTTTATATATCTACTTGGTTATCTTGATTTTATAGATACACACACGCGTGTGTGTGTACAGTATCTCATTTCTCGAGCTATTTCAGAAACATTAGAAACCATTTGTTTTTTGTTGGAAAATAAAGTTCGGACTGTTGAACGTTAAAACAATTTACGCTCAACGAATTTTATTTTTACAACGGATAAAGTTCCCTAATAAAAATTGCAACAGGATATATTGAAAATTACTGAAATTAGGAACTGATCAAGTTCATAACTGTGAATTTCATTTTCGGATGATTATTTGACTATCGTTATCACGTTAATAAAGTATTTTTGTCGTGGTGTCCAATCACCCGTTTATTTCTTTATTCTAAATACTTTCCATTCCCTTACGTATCAAGTTTCTACTTTATTCCACTGTTTGTTTTTATAACTTATCTTTGTTTAGCTTTTGATCATATGTTGTCAAGTATTTCAAATATATTATATTCAAAATAGCTTCTGCCGCATGGCCATAATGAATACATACAGTTCATTGTCCCTCATTTGATATGCTAACACCGTTTACTATGCAAGATAATATCCAGTTGTAATGAAATTAAACCATGTTAGCTTTGGGAAGTTCTTGTGTGGGTAACCAGCAAGATATGCAGCATGTGGTCGGTACATATTTTTGTTTCTTGATAATAGCCTCATCTTGAAATATTACCTTAAACAATGGGTGTGACACTTCTGGAACACCTGGTAACGAGTATATTATTATTATTATTATTATTATTATTATTATTATTATTATTATTATTATTATTACGTGCTAAGCTACAACCCTAGTTGGAAAAGCAAGATGCTATAAGTCCAGGTGCCCCAACAGGGAAAATAACCCAGTGAGGAAAGGAAACAAGGAAAAAATTAAATATTCTAAGAACACTAACAACATTAAAATAAATATTTTCTATATAAACTATATAAAAACTTCAACTAAACAAGAAGAGAAATTAGATAGTGTGACTGAGTGTACCTTTAAGCAAGAGAACTCCAACCCAAGACAGTGGAAAACCATGGTACAGAGTCTATGGCACTACCTAAGGCTAGAGTACAATGGTT
>NC_090739.1:18547250-18549750 GCF_036898095.1 Palaemon carinicauda
CATATATATTTTTGATACATTAATGTCTTGATTCTCTTAACGACCTCGGGGTCAGAGCCCCAGGCGAAATCACACAAAGACAAGAGCTTGTGACCGGCTGGGAATCGAACCCTGGTCGGCAAGCTTGTATAGACAGTGACTAAACCACTTAACACGTGGTTTAGTCACTGTCTATACAAGCTTGCCGATCAGGGTTCGATTCCCGGGCGGTCACAAGCTCTTGTCTTTGTGTGATTTCGCCTGGGGCTCTGATCCCGTGGTTGTTAAGAGAATCCAGACATTACTGTATCAAAAATATATATGGCTTACTTGAATATATATATATATATATATATATATATATATATATATATATATATGTACATATATATATATATAATATATATATATATATAATATATATATATATATAATATATATATATATATATATATATATATATATATATTTACACATACATATATGTATATATATATATATATATATATATATATATATATACTGTATATATATATATATATATATATATATATATATATATATATATATATATATATATGTATCTATATGTATATATGTGTGTATATTTGTTTGTATGTGTAAAGAAACTGTGCCTGGAGGTTAAAGAAAAGCATTAATGCATTTTCAATGAACTGAAGTAATCATTGTAGTGACTAAAATGTAATTTTCTTTTTTAATATGGAAGGGAACGAAGATAATCAAAGAGTAGTAGAGGGATTATAGGGGATAAAGATATCTAGATTACAATAAATCTTTGAGATTTATCTTTTAAGTCTCTCTTAAACGTGTAGATTTATACAACGATTATTTTCCTCCCGGCGATCGTATTAGTGTAGATCGTTAGAAAAGTCAACATGTCTTTGTTTTAGATTTAACTAAAGTTGCTCTATAAATTTATTTGGTAGTCTTTTTTTAGTCTTGATGACGAAAATGAACTTTTCTTTCATCTATCTTTAATTCAAACTGAACATATTTTATAAGTTTTCTTTTTTTTGGGGGGGGGAGGGGAAATATAACAAGGAAATTCTCCTGCGTGTTCTTTCATAAATTTTTGCAATAGTTATCGCTCTATGTTAGTCTATTTTAAAGTATTAATAGTAAAAGAAATATAAATGCTAAAATTTTGAATGTTATAAGCCTTTGTAAGATAATAGATTCATAGTTTTTTATTTTTTATAACTATTTCAGAATTTCCTTCTTGTATTATTGGTGCATTAAAACGATCCATTTCTCCAACATATAACAAAAACGAAAAATGAGCTTTGCTGCAGTGGTTGAATTTCAGTTAACTGATACACTACACCACAAAATCTTGTTTTCGTATGTGTTCAGATTACGAGCGACTACAATCTAGCCCATTCTGAGTATAATCTTTTAACAAGTGCAGTACAGAATATGCTTCTTTTTGCGTTATTGGGTTGTATGTGTAACAGTGACCTTGTTTTTAAAACAATCTAGGAAATTTCAAATGGTATATGTTTAGATCATATATATATATATATATATATATATATATATATATATATATATATATATATATAAATCTGTATTATATATATACATATAAATATATATATATATATATATATATATATATATATATATATATATATATATATATACATACATACATATACATACATACACATACATATGCACACAACAACAACAACAACAACAACAAATTCAGCCGTTACTAGTCCCCTGCAAGACAAAGACTTCAGAAATGTCCTCAGTCATGTCATCACCACGCTGGTTCCTGCTGATTGGTGATGGAAGACTGTAGTCTGATTGCTCATAGCAAACCAACGTAGTATGTATGTGTGCATATATATATATATATATATATATATATATATAATTATAATATATGTGTGTGTATGTATGTATATATATGTATACATATATATATATATATATATATATATATATATATATATATATATATATATATATATATATATATATATATGGGACGATGCGGGAGGATGCGTGCCAGTGCGTGGCAATGCGTGTCTTGCCACGACTGCCACGAACAGCTCACGTCGAGTTCAAGAGTAGTTGATGACATGTTCACGAATATGCGTGCGTCGCAGTGTGGCCTTGCCTTCCCACTGACATGGTCATGTGTACTTCAAGCATTCATGGCATGAGCAGTTCACGACTAGTTTACGCACTTCACAAACAGTTTGTGGATGGCGCGACCAGTTCACGATCAGTTCATGAACAGTTCATGATCGGTTCACGAACAGTTCACGACTACTGCGTGACAGTGGCGCTCGTGTTGGTGTGGGGGTATACATAGAGCTTCCTGGACACTGCTCGCCATTCCAGAGGTCACCAGCGAAGAGACAACATGCCTAAAACCAAGCTGACAAGAGGAAGAGGAAAGCAGAGAAGGCCGTTTCCCTTTGCCACATACACCGAATAGTTTGGCCTATTCTTTACAGAATCTCCTCTGTCCTCCTACACCTGACAA
>NC_090739.1:18557250-18559750 GCF_036898095.1 Palaemon carinicauda
CGCTTTTATCTTTTCTTTTACTACAATACCTGAGAGTGACAGCATACAGTTCTCTTCTGTTTACTGTAAATGTTAAGGAAAACCGCAATATATCCAAAAATAATTTCTTTTCTTATTTTTGGAAACACGCAAACCGCTCTTTTGATGATATATATAACTGGTAACAATGTTAAACAGAATTCAAGTACATGTGATTGCCTGCAGCGGGCAGGTTATTACTTATAGTTGCCAAGAGAATTTTGAGAGACAACTTTTTCTCCAAAGTAAGAATGTTATGTTTAACACATTTGGGTTAAATATTCTTAGTGACAAGCGTATCCAGAAATTGTAACGAAATCGAGAAGTCTAAAGGTTGATTTATTTATTTATTTATATATATATATATATTATATATATATATATATATATATATATATATATATATATATATATGTATATATATATATGTATGTATATATATATATATATATATATATATATATATATATGTATATATATATGTGTGTGTATATATATATATATATATATATATATATATATATAATATATATATATATATATATATATATATACAAGGATATTTTGCAACTGTGCTGGTCTGTGGTTTTTTTTATTAATAATATCAGGTTTTTATCAAGAATATAAATAATGCTTAAAATCAATTATGAAGGTATAAATCGTATTTAGAATAAAAATCGAATAAAAATCAATAAAGGATATCAAATGCCAGTCACAAACTAAGAAATACTGCCATTTGTTGTTCGTAGATATAATGAAACCTTCAATTTCACATGGTAACTTATTACATCAAAATAAAGAAAAATATTGAAACAAAGGAAACCAGAATAAATTGTCTTTGACCTATTCGTCTTTCCTAGGAAGAAAAACAATTTCTCTTTATATTATTTTTATTCAAGGATTCCAGATATTCCCAGTTGTATGGTGGATAGAATTCGTAATGTAGTTTGTTTGCTCTGCGGCATTTTGGAATAGATAAATCTCTCCTTTTATCTCTTCGTTTGGAATTACATTACTTATGTAAACTCTATCAAGGGATAGATGCTATTTGTTTGGACGTTTTTTTATTAGATAGTCAAACAAAAGTATTTCGTTTTATTTGTAGGCCTGTAATTGTTTTTTTTTCAAGTAGTTCAGTTGATGTGAAATGTGGAATGCTTTCGAACGAACATGATAACATGACGGTGGAGGTCCTCTTTGAGTGTAGTGTTCCCCTGCTGTATAGGATCAGAAAAACGGCCCTTAAAGTAAAGTAAACTACCAGATGTTATTATCCTTAGCATTATTATAATGGTGATCATCAATATTATTATTATCATTGTGGTTAATATTAGTAAAAAGAAAGACTTTTTATGCGTGAAATTTTTTAAGTGTCAATAAAACCAATATTCCAAGAGCGCAACAAAGAAATAATAGGTTTTATTGAAAAGTTATAACAGCTAAGAACATAATGACACATTTATAGTTTACAAGGAGTTCAGTAAACTTGAACAAGGATGATATCAGCTTTACATTAGGATAAAGTTGTACATTGATAGGAGATAGGTCCAGCCATTAAGTACCTCGTGAAAAATAGCTTTGGAAAGGGAAGAAAAAAACTCAACCTCATCTAAGATGTAAGCTGACTTTTAACACAAAAATTTCACATATGCACGCTCAGTCTCTTTAAACTTCCTTGGTCATTTTCGTTTGACTACAATGCCTCCATTATCACTATCATGAAAAAATCCAATCCGTTTTATGAATTCAGAATAGATTTCAATTATTCCAGACAATTTTTCAGTTTTCACCTCATTTAACCGTTGGTCGTATTACCATTAGTCAATTTCGCAAATATTCTAAGATTTAAGTTGAACGTTTCAACTCTGGGTTCATTTAATTCAAATTTATGGTATAATCAGCAACCCTTCGAAAATCTCTCTTCATGGGCTGTAGTTTTACAGCATCATCTCTGCGTCTTTTATACTAACATCTGTTTGCTGATTAACCTTCCCTTCTTCCATTTTCTTACTTAAGATCAACTTTTTTTCTTCATGAAACTCTTTCTTGCATTTTGCAAGATTTCAAAGGATTTTATTTTATACTTATTTGGGTAAAGTATCCCTTTAATCTTAAAATTACGATTTGTGTATTTAGTATACAAATTTCTTTGTTGTTTGTAAGAATAACCTGTAACATTTATATATGATTAGCCAGTTATGTCGTTGTAAGCAGTGTGTATTGAATATTGAATTAATTATATGACCACGAAACTTTGCGAAGAAAATACGGAGAGGTCATATTTTCAAATAATTACTAACGCGTAATTTTGATGAAATGGATTGCTCTAGAGTATGACGTCTCAGGTAAAGTTTGAAAGTTATCGAAAGCTCCTTTTGGGAAGCTTGTAAAGGGTGCATAGGGTTAAGTTCCTAATAAATGTATTGGATATGTCTATATAATCCCATGGATTTACTTATAGAATATTAATGTTTTTTTATAT
>NC_090739.1:18562250-18567250 GCF_036898095.1 Palaemon carinicauda
GAAGGAGATGGAAGAGGGAATTACTTTTCTTCATTGCTTGTTTTTTTTTTCTCTCTTTTTGCATTATCAGGTCACTGTATTCGAAGTTCCTTTTACTGGTATTCTTTGAATATGATCATGTATGTATTGAAGTGTATACATGTATATATATATATATTATATATATATATATATATATATATATATATATATATATATATGTATATATATATATATGTATATATATATATATATATATATATATATATATATATATATATATATATATATATATACATATTTCTTTCATTTGCATTTATGCTTGTGTATGCTCAATCCTATGATTATACAGGTACAGTGCTTGCAAAATTGTCTGTGTTTTCTCTTTCTTTGTACGGTAGTTATTAAAATAGTGATAGGAAATACTATTTACATTCATTAATGTTGATGTATAATATAATTGAATATGCTCATCAAAGAAACAAGATAGTGATTAGGTACCCACTCATCTCACTAATGGTTCTTTTGTGTGTTTATTCAATGACAATGTGCAGAAACATTTACAAATGTGAACATGATATTAATACGTATGCATTAATATGCTGTGTATATGTTTTGGGTTTTTGTTACTTTCACACATTTATAACGCATATTCGTAGACCTTTTACAAACTTTAATGTTACAAGACAATATTAAGCTTGAAAGCATTGTAGGATTGGAAAGACAATTAAAATCATTGTAAAAGTGAGAAGCCAAAGAAAAGCATTGGAGAAGTGAACAGTAAAAAAAAAAAGTGTAACATTTAAGCCAAATAAAAACCATGTTGAAGTGGAAATTCAAATCACGGCATTAAGATAAAGAAAATCTGTGTCATTAGCAATGAAAATAACAAAATAAAGTCTGTCAAATATTTCGCGCGCTTAACTAATGGATGAATCGATGAAAAGGAGTCAGCTCAGAAACAAAATTTGTCATTTGAATTGTTTTATATGATTCTAAAATCCCGGGTGATATGCAATTTAATTTATACATCCCTCATCAAAAGGTCAAAGAATATGTGATCTAATTTATCCATTCATCTTATAAAGATTTCTAGTTCATCATGAAAAAAAAAAATCTTTAAAGCACTGTTCTTCAAAAGCTTCCATGCATAAAAGGTTTTCCATGCCACCTTTCAGGTTTTTTTATGTGGAAATTAATCGTGTGGCAGAGATTACCTAAGATTTTTATAATCTACTCTTGGTGGATTCAAGCTCCCAGACATGCATAGATACAAACACATACATAAACGTATATATATACATACATAAATTTTGTGTATATATATATATATATATATATATATATATATATATATATATATATATATATATATATGTATGTATATGTATATATATGTGTGTGTTTATATAGTTTTGTCTAGTACGTTGAGTGGATATTTAAAAGGGTATTGCTTCCAATGACGAGCTCTATGGGATTACAGCTGTTTGCTGTTTTATTTGACATTTAGTGTTATTGAATGCAAGTCGTAAATTTTCTGGCTTTTGAGAAGTATTGTAATATCCTGGGTAATTCATCAGCTTTGTTGGAATGGCTGTCAGTATTCCATGACAGTGTATTGAATGTCTATTGTGCCGCCACATGGCTGACAGATTGTTCTTTGAGGAATCTATTACTAATAATGCGACGAGTGCCTTCCTTCAGAAAGGCGACCCTCTCGATGTCCAGAAATAGTTTTCGCCTCTTTTTCATATTTGTCAAGTTGGATTTGAATCTATATCATTTATGCACAATTTTCAATGAGTTTTCTTTCAAGATATGATATACTATTTCAGTTTTTATTAAGAAAGATAAGAAAGGACATTTAACCAAAGAAAAGTAATAGACATAACGCTTTGATATACAACATGTCGCTCTATTTTAGGGGATCAGGGCCATCAGTACTCTGTGAGGTCTTTGTATCATTTCTACCTTGCGTAGCTTCATCCAAATTTTTGCCTCCTTAACCTCTCTCTCTCTCTCTCTCTCTCTCTCTCTCTCTCTCTCTCTCTCTCTCTCTCTCTCTCTCTCTCTCTCTCTCTCTCTCTCTCTCTCTCTCTCTCTTTTCCCAAGCCCTCCAACTATCTCCTCATAGTGTAGGGTGCGGAGTTTTCCCTAGTAGCACCTCGTAGCTGAAGGATCTCCCTGGGCCAAGTCCTGGATCATATGGCCCAAATTCCATGAATTTATCCAATCCATTAAATTTTTAAGTTCTTTGATGTAAAGAAACTTAGCAATCTGGCTGGGTAGTAAACAGGTTAATTTAAAAAGTATTTTACTGCATATCAAGAGAATAATACTAAGACTTTGTTATTAGCGAAATCATTCATCCTAGCAAAAGCTCCTGGGAAACTATCAAAGATGTGTACCTTAATGACTTTGTTGAAATGCAAGACGCATGAAGCTGTCGATTTCTTTAATCAGGGCTGTTAATTAGGAGACCAAAGAATCCAAGGTCTTGAGAGGTTAACATTAGTCTTTGATAGAAATTGTTCCTTGGAATTAGAGGAAAAGAGAAACTTAATTCACTGCATCAGACACGTGGATAGAGCAAGAGTTTTAAGACTTCATGTGTCGCTTTTCAACTTTGTCGCCGCTAAACGATACCTTAATTCCGTAATAAAAAGTTATATCTTCACGTGTTCGTGATACATTTTCTCATAAGAAACTAATCAATTCAGGTTAATCAAGGGTTTAGGACATTCTCCTTATTACCGCAGGCAAGAAAGCTATGTTCATGAAAAACTTCATTCATTAATTGTTACTCATTGACAATTGGGGTTATGTCATTTGCAATTTCCGAGTAAGGTGTAAAGCGATCTAGATTTATTTCCATGAGGTTCAGCCTTTTTGCTATTATCCAAAGTGGCCAATTATGCGGAAAATGTGATGAATGTCGAAGAACATAATACAATAATTAATGTTTACCAACCCCTTTCTCTCTCTCTCTCTCTCTCTCTCTCTCTCTCTCTCTCTCTCTCTCTCTCTCTCTCTCTCTCTCTCTATATATATATATATTATATATATATGTATATATATACATATATATATATTATATATATGTATATATATATATATATATATATATATATATACATATATATATATATATATATATATATATATATACACATATATATATATATATATATATATATATATACATATATATATATATATATATATATATATATATATATATATATATATATATTGTTCATTAAATCCCTAATTCATACAATATCTTTCCTTTTGAACTTTAAATATTTCATGATTTTATCCAAGTCTCTTGTATCAATTTCCTCTTAGAATAAATCAAATGTCACTCTACTATCATATTAAATACATACGATTTAAAGAAAGCACTGCCTTGCATATTAATGAGACACATGACCCAGCAATTACAAACATGAGGATTGTAGCGTATGCGTATTTAAACAAAGTTCAGAGAGAGATAGCACCGCGCAAGCAAAAGGAAAAATATCCCCGGCAAGAAATTCGCGAAGACTGCGTGACGGAGAAGCCAAAGAGAGAAGGAAAAATGGATTTTAATTGAGCGAAATATCGCGTATTCAAAAACGATATTCGCAGAGTGCAGCGTCGGCAACTCCCGACAGAGAAGGCCCTCGTGATTGATCGCGGCACCGAAATTTCCCAAGCGCCGGATACGATTTACCATAAATTGATCCGGATAGAGAGAATGTTTGTTCCTGGGACGTCTAATAATTCTATTTCGCCTTCGCGTGTGACTGCAGGTAACGCATGACCTCGGAGACGTGGAAGACAGGCAGGCACTCGAGAGCACCCATCAAGAAAAGGTTGAGACTTTTGTTTTTAAATTCATCCGACAAGTGTGGAAAGTGAAACGTCAGTTTATCTCCTTCTCTCCCCCACAAGGCTAGCCCCCCTCCCCATGTCATGCCTTGAATGATCACCCATCCTCCACTGGGTGCCCCCCCCCCCCCCGTGTTTCCTGGCAATTCTCTCATATGCAATGTCTGGTTTTTGGGAGTTCTCTTCAGATTAGGCACCGCAGTTGTGGTTAACGTCTGCGCTAAAGGAGCAGTTTCTGGGGAAAAGAAAAATTGTGATGAGTATTTGTTAGGTATTTTTTTTTTGGGGGGGGGGGGTATTTTCTTGTATTTAGGACGATTCTATTCCAAACTCGAAGTGAGTAAGATGAATTATCAAAGAAATACATTTCCATTACTGAGAGGTATTGCTACTATAAATATATATTGGTTGCTTTGATATGTACAAACTAGTTACGAGCGTGTGCACAAATAATATTGATTTATATATATATATATATATATATATATATATATATATATATATATATGTATATATATAATATGATATATATATATATATGTATATACATATATATATATATATATATATATATATATATATATATATATATATGGGTGTGTGTGTGTGTATTCGTTTGTTTTCCATCAGTGATTTTGACTAATACCTTATTTAAACTACCCTCGTCTGTGGCTCTATCACTGTTTTCTTCTTTCTGTAAACTTGAAGTCTTATTAAATGATGGCATTTCATAATTATCAATAAGTTATCCATTAAAAACTAAGCCATATTGAAATATGTACCATTTTTTTAAGGAACCCATTTTTGCTCAATCTTCTTGCTTAAGAAGAATTTAAAAATCTATGACCAAGTAATGCCAGTATGGTCTCAATTGTGGTTTTTGGTTTTATACCAGTTTCCATATTGATTATATTTCCCCATTCTTCATCCTATATATTATTTGTTTTTACAGTTATTAGTCATACTTAGTCAGAAATATATTTTAATTTTATGTTTATTTTACAAATGATTGTTTTGATGAATTACACTTTGTACCAGATTTTTTCGTCTTTGTCGTATAAGTGACGAAACTGCAACTTGCAGTAATTTTTGACATTATAAGTGAAGAAAGTGAAAAGAAAAAAAATAACTGGTTGGATCCTCTTCCG
>NC_090739.1:18572250-18582250 GCF_036898095.1 Palaemon carinicauda
ACAGTCCCACAACGTCATTCCTTAAGGCTTCGGGACATGTTCTGGAGCTATGGTACAAATGTCCTCCTGCTGGAGAGGACTACATAGTCTAAGGAAACTTGAATGTCCAACACAGGCTGCTTCATCCTGATGATCATTGCTTCATCAGTCACCAGCCTCACATAGTCATCCTCCTCATGAACAACTTCTATGTCCCTGATAATATAATTTAATGGAGGTTTTTTGTCATGTGTATCAACGCAACGAAATGGTAATTTATGGCTCCATTATTGCGGTGAGCTTGAAGTCTCCTTCTGACCGTTGTCGTTGTGTGGCCAATGTAGCATACTGTTCATTAAGGGGCTTACATTCCCGTTCCGAGTATTTGAATTTGTGTTAGCATTTAATGAAAATTGCCAAAGAGAAATGCTTTCTCTCTCTCTCTCTCTCTCTCTCTCTCTCTCTCTCTCTCTCTCTCTCTCTCTCTCTCTCTCTCTCTCTCTCTCTCTCTCTCTATATATATATATATATATATATATATATATATATATGTTTGTGTATATATATATATATATATATATATATATATATATATATATATATATATATATATATATATATATAGATATATATGTATGTGTGTGTATGTACTGTACATGCACATGTATGTATGTTTTTATGTTATGCTTGTGTGTACAGTATATATGTGTTCTCATATCAATATAAAATATGTGATCCTTTGGTTGCTGAAAGCAGCAGCTTTTTATAGTTGACGTCAACAACCTCTCCAGGATTATTTTTTCTTTTAACAAAAATGGGAGCTCTTATATTTTAGATGTTTGTGAAACAATCTAAATCGGGCTTTATGAGTGATTCTAAATTAAAAAGCAAAAATATCGCTTAAAAGATGAAAATGATGTGATAATTGCTAGGATTAATTATATTTTTTTTTTGGGGGGGGGGGGGGGCAAAGGCAGTTATTTTGCTATTACGAAAATAAGGGGGTTAGATATTTCATCTCATACACGGTAAGCCACAGGACTTGCAAAGCATGCTTACCAGAATGCATGAAATATCAAATAGGGTTAGGCTCAAGATAATAGAAGAAAGACGAGAGATGATGAGAACGGAATATACAATGTAAGATGAAATATCATTGGTAAGAGAAAAAATTTATGAGGTAGAATCACTTAAATATTTAGAAACTATGATCTCTAATACAGGATCTTTAGAATTGGAGTTTAATGAAAGACTTGAAAAAAGCAAATCAGACAATGGCTAGGTTAAGTAATATTAGGAAATCAAATTGCCTTAATTTACTTATAAAAATCAGGCTATATATCAGTTTAGTGAGATAGGTGTTACTCGATGAACATGAGTTGTGGTATGACAATGAAACAATATCCATCAGATTTTGTAGATTTGCGAACAAAGCCCTCAGAAGAATATTAGTAGTTAAATAGCCGGACAGGATTAAAAATGAAACTATAAGAGATATTACCAGAGTGCCATATGTGGATGGGATCATGGTGAGGAGTAGATGGAGATGGTTTGGGGATGGTCTTCGCACTCCCCAAGAGAGATTATTTCACCTAACTTTCAACTGGGCTCCACAAGGCACTAGAAGAGTTGGAAGACCTACATGGCTGAGTACTATGAAGCGTGAAGTAGAAGGTGATGAATGGTATTGATTTAAAAGCTCAAGATAGAGACGACTGGTGAAATCTAACTAAGGCTCTTTACGTCAATAAGCGTAGAAGGAGATGATGATGATGATGATATATATGTGTGTATATATATATATATATATATATATATATATATATATATATATGCGTGTGTGTGTGTGTTTGTGTTTGTGTGTATCTATATGTACATAATAGTAGATATGGCATCGCTCCATGCTGCTATTAATACCTGTTAACGATTATTTATTCTGATACCTACTCAGTTGTTTACCCATTATACCATAAAATCTACAAACAACAGAAATATCTTTTTGTTTATGTATCGTTTTAAAAGTTTCCAAAAAAGAAGGAAAAAACCGAGGCTGAAAAATACAGCAGTTTTATTTATATGCTAGTGTATCTTTATGGAAGGACCACTAATCTTCTTCTACTACATTTTTTTTTTCTCATGTTCACTGCAACTGGCATAGAACTGTATTTTTTCTGCCTTTTGCTCTTTTATCTTACACACACACACACACACATACATACACACACACACACACACACACACACATACATACACACACACACACACACACACACACACACACATATATATATATATATATATATATATATATATATATATATATATATATATATATAATCAATACACAGCAACTACAAATGCAGACGGTTTTAGACCATTGCGGGACAAAAGCCTCACACAGGTCTTTATTCATATTTTGAGTTTGTCCATTTACATATATATATATATATATATATATATATATATATATATATATATATATATATATATATACGTGTGTATGTGTGTGAGTGTGTTTATTTTTGTCTCTGTGTGTATATATAGTATATGTGTGTCTATATAAGTTAGCAGGTAACGAAGGATTGTTATGAAAGATTAACGACCAATTAAATTGTACAGAAATTGCGAAAAACATTTCTTTACGCGACGAAAAATGAACTGGCAAAAGTAATAGAATTACATATATTCTCTCATGAATTTTGCCGTTGCAAATTCGAAAATTACTCACGCCTAAAATGATTCTTATTTTGAACATTTATTTTTTGGTATTTTAGAAAATTAAATATGCCTTTGCAGTTTTGAAATTTGCAGCTAACTAATCATCCTTGCTAGTTGATTATTAACTCTATAAATTCATAGTCACATTGATATTCATAACAAACAAAACTCATAAATGTTGATGAAATTGATATTCGAATCCGAGGATGGCTGAGTATTGTAAAATAGTGGAATAATGAGATCTAATACTGAAATTTCTATGAATTTTAATTTGGACTTTTCATGAACTCTCGCGCAGTTTCTAATCGGCTTAGCAAATAGATTTCGAGTGCATCTGCTGAAATTGTTTATTTCTACTTTATCAAAATGTATTACTTTATTGAACAGAAAAGCTGTTCAGCATCCTTTCTCATTTTTCATTCATTATTGTTATTATTATCATTATTATTATTTTTTTCTCTCTGTCACGGCCACCATTCTCCTTCCCCCCGCCTGCCTTCCCTGTACAACAAGCAGGTTGTTTGTTAATTGCTTGAGCACTTGTCACGTCTTTTAATTAGCAGTCGCAAGTGGGATTGCTTGCTCCCACCTCAACGTAAGCCAATCAGGATATGCCGTGACTGCTTCTGGCCTGTATATATACAGGTTCTGAGCTGGATCGGTAGTCACTGGCAGCTCATTACTGCTACCCACTGCTACAAGTCTGCCTCCCTCACCTGTATTGTGTATCGTCTTTCGTCTTTGTATCATTTATGTGAACTTCTCTGCTGTTCGGCTTTTTCGGCTAAGTATTTTGTAACCTGTACCTCGTAACCCCCTTATCTCACCAGTGTGTTGTCCAGTGTTAGGGCAGTTATATTATCTTTATATTTGTGTGTATTATTTTGTGTGTATTATGTTTACTTTATATGTACTGTATATGTTTACTGTGCACTGAATTAAATTAATGTTATGTTACTGAAATATTATTTGAACTTCCCATTCCCAGCATACCACAGTTACATGCGTTTCCCTTGCTTATCTTCACTTTTAATTTTGTTATACCTTGGGTATTCGGTATGCAATTATATTTAACTTTTTTATTTTCACATTCTAACACCCAAGTTGTGACAAGTGGCGACCTTCCCAGGACGTAATTGCTAAGTTGGTGATCGTTGTCCTTTATTTGTTACTCCCTTGTGTCCTGTTAATTATTAATCGCTTTCTTTTACAGTGACAGTGCTTTGATTTTGTTCAGTGCTTTAATATGTTTCTTGTATATGATAAGTGAAGTATTTTTTTATTGTAAACCAAGACGAGTGTTGGTATGTGCAGTTTAAATTCTTACGGTAAAACTCGTTTGGTATTGCACTTTGTACCGCCACACCACATATGTTAGATCAAGTGCAGTAAGTAGCAGTCATAGAGTTTACTCAGTTTAAAGTGTTCACAGCCCTCACTAGTAAACTTTATCAGCGTTAGGGTTAGCTAATAAGTGCTTACTTTCGCTCTCCATTCCGTGTGTACGGATCATTATTGTTTGTGTATCTTTATATCAAGTATCATTTATCGTTCCAAGTATCGGAGTGTCCATTTTTTTCCTAAGCCTCTCATGTTTCTCCAGTATCATTAAAAATCTTATTCAAGTATCTTTACGCGGTATGTGATTGTCGGTGACTCAGACGCGAACACTCCATCTATGAATCCTTTTCAAGTATCTTTTTCAAGTATCGTTTATACAAACTTGTGTTTGTCTCAGTCTCACACGAACAATAATCTTGGGCATAGGACTAAGGGTATAACGAGACATTAATGAGGGTCTGTCTAGTTATCGAAGGGCTGTTTCTGTTTTACGACCCGGCCGTCCTTGTCTATCGAGTGCTAGTTCAATAAGTTCATTTGATTCTTTCCTTGTATTCTTTTTATTGTTTACTATTAATAATTAATCATGTCGTTTAACCTAGATGACTTTGTTGCTAATCCATCTTCGGATAAGTTAGCAGGACCTCTCAGGAAAGATGATTGGAAGCAAATTGCCCATCATTATGGCATTGAAATTCACTATAAGCTAAATAAGACTATGATTAAGAATGTGGTGGTTGAAGAGTTAGTCAGCCAAGGGGTACTTGCGGCAGTCGCCATAGATACTTTAACCCCGGCGAGTTCGGTGTTACCTGACGTCCAGGCTGAACCAGCGGGTTACCGCTCGCCTCCCGTTCTGTCACCTGTTAGGCCTTATCAGCGATTTACTGAAGTCAATCCCTTAGAACTGGAGAAATTAAAATTAGACTATCGATTACAAATGCAAAGAGAATTGTTAGAAAGCGAAAAAGAAAGAGAAAAACTCAGATTAGAAGTAGAAAACGAAAGAGAAATCGAAATTCAAAGAGAAAGATTCAAACTAGAAAGAGAAAGGCTTGCATTAGAAAAGGAGAAGCTAGAAAGAGAGTTAGAGTTAAAATCTAAAGAGGTGGACATAACAGAAAAAAACAAAGAAAAGGTACTAGAATTACAGGAAAAACAGTTAAAATTAAATGTAGGTAACATGTCCTCCCTCCTTCCTGGTTTTTCTGAAGATGATGTTGATGGGTACTTTAAAACTTTCGAGATTATTGCTAACAAACAAGAATGGCCAAAGGATGAATGGCTTACCATCCTAACTCCAAAATTAACAGGAAAGGCTCTTCGGGTATATAACAGTTTAGATAGGCCTGAGGATTATGATTTTGTTAAGAAACAGGTCTTGTATGCCTATGCTCTTACTCCTGACGGCTACCGACTGAAATTCAGATCCTTAACCAAGTCCCATACCCAAACTTATGTTGAATTTGCCACTGATAAATTAAGACAGTGTAAAAAGTGGCTTGAGGCTATTAATGTAACAACATTTTCAGAACTAGTTAATGCTGTTGTTTTGGAGGAGTGGAAGAATAAGCTTCCCTTCCACTTGGTGAGATATGTGGAGGAAAGGGGTGAGAAGGAGCTGATCCGAGCAGCAGAGTTGGTGGATGCTCAGGCGTTGATGATAGACACGTGGGGGAGTGGAGCTCGTAGGCAGAGCCCCAGTGTGAGACCCCCCTCTGGTGAACACCTTGCAGGAGTGGGGCGAGGTTTAGGAGGCAACAGTTCACGTCCTGCTCCCCAGCCAGTAACCTGTAATTATTGTAAGAAACCTGGGCATATGATCCAAGAGTGTCGTCATCCTGGGTGTAAAGTGTCCAAAAGTTCTAACACCAAACACACAGTCACTTCTTCTAAGCCAATAGCAGCCTCAAATGTGCCTGGTCCTAATCTCTCTCTCTTTGACCCTTTTATCTCTCAAGGATTTGTGTCGATACGTAAGGGTGATCATAAGTACCCTATTACTATACTTAGAGACACGGGTGCAGCTCAGTCCATTCTATTATCCAATGTCATTCCGAACATTTCTGATTCTTACACCGGTGAAAAAGTTTTACTGTCTGATCTAACTTGTCAAACGTCTTATCCCCTAGCAGAAATTTATCTTGAATGTGACCTTCTATCCTCCCCTGTTAAAGTAGCCATACGTCAAGACTCTTTGCCTGTACTCGGAATTCAGTTTCTACTAGGTAATGATCTCGCAGGTACCCTAACAGTTCCTCCAGTGAAGACAGTAGACCAACCTTTACCTGTTAGTCCTACACATGATCTGGATGAAAGACTTCCCCACCTTTTCCCTGCCTGTGCTGTCACCCGGTCTCAAAGTAAGGTCTTAACTGCTCCCTCCGCTAATTCTTCATCCTTAACTCCATCTTTACCTACTACTCCTCCATCCTTTGGGAAGGATGATCTGATAAACAGGGCCATGAACAAAGCAGAACTCATTCAGGCACAACAGCAGGATCACACTCTTTCTCATGTACTTCACACAGCTACCGACAAAACAGATATAGACACCACTCCATGCTTTTATTTTGAAGATGGAGTTTTAATGAGAGCATACAGACCACCTACCCACAATAAGTTGCAGTCCTGGTCAGAAACCCATCAAATAGTCCTTCCTACATCGGTTCGGAATAGTGTCATCAAATTAGCTCATGATGGTTTTGCAGGACATCTAGGTATCAGGAAGACTTATCTCAAAGTATTGGAACATTTTTACTGGCCGGGGATGCGTAAGGACATTTCCAGTTTCGTGCGGACCTGTCACATTTGCCAGGTAGCGGGTAAGCCTAATCAAAACATTCCCAAGGCTCCCCTCAAGACAATTTCTATCAAAGAAGAGCCTTTCAATAAAATAATCATTGATTGTGTCGGCCCCCTACCTAGGACAAAGAAAGGAAACGAATATCTTTTAACTGTAGTCGATGTGACCACCCGTTATCCTGAGGCGTTCCCCCTTAAATCCATCACTGCCAAATCTGTAATTGCACCTTTGTTATCTATGTTCACCTCTAAAGGAATCCCCTGTCAGATCCAATCCGATCAAGGTACTAACTTTACAAGTGCTCTCTTTCAACAGGTCCTTACTGAACTGGGAATCAAACATGTTGTCTCCTCAGCCTACCATCCACAATCGCAGGGGTGTCTGGAAAGGTACCACCAGACCCTAAAATCCATGCTACGAAAATACTGCCTGGAGACTGGAGCAAGTTGGGACACTAACTTAGATTGGTTACTTTTTTCTATTCGGGAAGCCAATCACGAATCTATGGGTTTCTCACCTTTTGAGTTGTTATATGGGCGACCCATAAGGGGACCCTTAAAAATATTGAAAGATCAGTGGTTCATGCCCCAGTCAGACAGTCACACTAATGTAAATGCATATGTTAAAAATCTACAAAGTAAATTACAGGAAGTACGTAAGTTTTCTAAGTCCCACTTGTCCCGGCTCCAAGGCAGATATAAAGCACAGTATGACAAGAAAACGAAAAGTAGAACATTTAATCCAGGGGATTTGGTTTTGGCTTTTCTACCTATAACAGGGAGCCCAATGCAAAAGAGGTTTTTAGGGCCATATAAAATTAAAGAACGGCTGGGACCACTTAACTATGTTCTTGAAACCCCAGACAGACGTAAAAAACAACAGTTGGTACATATTAATCTGATAAAGTCCTACCTTTCCAGACCACCAGAGGAGGGTACCAGCAGTTTGCCAGTGACTCTTGTAACCATTAATGATGATGTAGCTCCTGTGGCAGTGACTTTGTCCGAGGAAAACGAAGGCACCCAATCCATTGACTTTCCCTTGCCTACCAGTGCCTCATTGAATCAAGAACTATTGCTTCAGTCTGATGAGTATTTTTGTGGGCTTAACCCTTGTCAAAAACAGCAGATAATTCACTTGCTAAAACAATTTCCAACTATTACCTCAGAACATCCAGGCTCTTGCAATATTCTTAAACATGACATTCAATTAAAAGATCCAAACCAACCTCCCATTAGACAACGTCCTTATCATCTTAACCCTGTCAAGACTGAAATCCTCAAACAAGAAGTACAGTATCTTCTTGATCATAATCTAGCCGTACCTAGTCAGTCTCCCTGGGCTTCACCCTGTATCTTGGTTCCTAAACCTAATCAAACTTACCGGATGTGTACAGATTTCCGTAAATTAAACAACGTCACTGTCCGGGATGCCTACCCATTGCCACTCATTGAAACACTGCTAGATACAGTAGGAAATGCCTCTTTCATTTCTACAATAGACTTACTGAAGGGTTATTATCAGGTGCAGTTAACCCAAAGAGCCCAGGCCCTTTCTGCCTTTATTACCCCGTTTGGGCTCTATGAATATCAGGTAATGGCTTTTGGACTTACTAATGCTCCTGCCACATTCCAGAGACTCATTAACTCCGTCATCCGAGACCTACCAGGAGTTCATGCCTACTTGGACGATGTGGTGGTGGTGGCGACCAACTGGAATGAGCACGTGGTGCGTTTGAGTGGACTGTTCCAACGGTTGGAGGACGCAGGACTCGTCATTAACCTCCAGAAGTCGGTGTTTGGTCGTGGCACCGTGACCTACTTGGGTCATGTAGTGGGAAGCGGTACTGTGCGCCCAAAAGAAGCCAACGTGGAGGCGATCCTTTCCTTCCCTACACCCACGACACGAAAGGAGGTGATGAGGTTCCTCGGGATGGCGGGGTATTACCGTCGATTCTGCAGCAACTTCTCGACTGTGGCGGCACCCCTCACCACTCTGACTAGCCCTGCTCAGCCTTTCAAGTGGACTCCAGCGTGCCAGACGTCTTTTACCCACATCAAGAACTTCTTGGCTTCTGAACCAGTACTTAAGGTACCTGATTATCTGCGGCCCTTCCACCTGCTGGTTGACGCGAGTGGAATTGGAGTTGGGGCAGTGCTGTTGCAACCAGATCCATCCTCCACCATTTTGCACCCTGTGGCTTTCTTCTCTGCCAAATTGAAGAGTCACCAGGTGGGTTACTCAACCATCGAGAAAGAAGCCTTGTCCCTGATTCTGGCCGTTAACAAGTTCAAATGCTACCTACAGTCTGCTTCATGTCCAATCAAAATATTCACTGACCACAACCCGTTAGCCTTCATCCAGAAATCCAAACTAACCAATCAGAAGATTCTTCGCTGGGCACTTGCTCTTCAAGAATACCATCTCGAAATTCACCACATCAAGGGATCAGACAACATCATTGCGGACACCTTATCTCGTGCTCCAACAGGTTAACCTCCTTCATGTCCCACTTCGGAGGTCTTCGGTGGGGGGGTGTCACGGCCACCATTCTCCTTCCCCCCGCCTGCCTTCCCTGTACAACAAGCAGGTTGTTTGTTAATTGCTTGAGCACTTGTCACGTCTTTTAATTAGCAGTCGCAAGTGGGATTGCTTGCTCCCACCTCAACGTAAGCCAATCAGGATATGCCGTGACTGCTTCTGGCCTGTATATATACAGGTTCTGAGCTGGATCGGTAGTCACTGGCAGCTCATTACTGCTACCCACTGCTACAAGTCTGCCTCCCTCACCTGTATTGTGTATCGTCTTTCGTCTTTGTATCATTTATGTGAACTTCTCTGCTGTTCGGCTTTTTCGGCTAAGTATTTTGTAACCTGTACCTCGTAACCCCCTTATCTCACCAGTGTGTTGTCCAGTGTTAGGGCAGTTATATTATCTTTATATTTGTGTGTATTATTTTGTGTGTATTATGTTTACTTTATATGTACTGTATATGTTTACTGTGCACTGAATTAAATTAATGTTATGTTACTGAAATATTATTTGAACTTCCCATTCCCAGCATACCACAGTTACATGCGTTTCCCTTGCTTATCTTCACTTTTAATTTTGTTATACCTTGGGTATTCGGTATGCAATTATATTTAACTTTTTTA
>NC_090739.1:18592250-18597250 GCF_036898095.1 Palaemon carinicauda
CATTCATGGGCACAGCAAGGTCTTCGTCAGCTTCAGGTATATCAATCAAATTATTGCCTTCATTTCTGCTATTCATGACCTCTTTAAAGTGTTCCATCGAAGGCGATCTAAAACCAACCACCCATGGCCAGAACCAAAAAACCCTTCCACTCCCTGTCTTTCTCTTCTCAGTCGCCTTTACTCCCAGGTGGCTCCACCAACACATCTAACATCGCACGAGGGTTTGCTTCTCACTTTTTTCACTTCTGAACTTCCCTTTCTCCCTATTCCTTACACCTTCCCATCCCGAGTTCGTGCCTACGGGCTATAAACTGGATTGTATCAAGGGGTACTCTTCCTCTCCCCCTTATACCCCAATTCCTATCCGTATCTATTCGGATTCGGATTGCAAAGATATACCGCTAGCACGGTACTGATATATATGTATATGCATTTTTTTACTACAAGCTTGAACGAATTATTTCTTATTTAATTTGTTGTTAATATATCACAATAAATTACGGGAAATTACCAATGTGATAAAGTCCAACAAAATTCTAAGCCTTAATTGCTTTTCAAAATTACTGATGGCGAATATACATCCGAATAAGATACCATTATTATTTCATTCAGCCCCTAGGTTTCATTCATTTATAACCCAGAAATGGAAAATGTCTATCCAGACCAAATCTGTATGGCAGTATACAATGTCAGAAATGTTTTAATTGCATTCCTTTTTCCACTTTTTAAGTCATTGTGTGTAAGGGAAAAATGTAATTTGACTTCATCACCGCCTGGAAAATAGTTTGGGACAGGCTGTAGTATGCGTTGAGAACATTTTGCGAAATATTTCTCTTTGATTAAAAGGTAAAACGTTTTATCACAGACATTTATCTGGCTACTCATACTCTATGGTTCGTTTTTATTATCTTTTTGTTGAATTTATTAAGTATTTTATTTTTTAAGCATTACGATAATCTAATCTAGGCCCTTTGCATCAATAGGCGTAGGAGGAGATGATGATGATGATGATGACGAAAATAAGTTCTTATTAGTCAAGCTACTCTCAGGGTATCTACTGAATCTCTTTTACATGTAGAAAATAATCGATAACAATGGTCATTAATTTACCATCAGCTACGTTTTTGATAGTGAAAAATACTTGTTTTCTCAATTTCAGTTTACTGCTCTAAAGCGTTTAACCAAAAGACTATTGCAATTTTTTTTTCTGAAACCACTTAATTAGATAACTATATTTTTTGAGCAAAAACGGTCTCGGAGAAATAATTTTTTGTCTTGTTATTTTCACAGTAATTCTTTTATATATCTAATTGAATGATTGATTATGTTCCCAGTCAAGCAATGCAATAATCTTCTTGCATACATTGCCTTTTCAGAAAGTTATTTATTACTTTGGTATATTTCGGTGTTTCTCAAGACTTACTAATTCAATTATTTTTTTTCCCGAAAACATTCAGAAATATATGCTAAAATCTTTTTAAGATTTTAGTACGTACACTTATTCAGAGATCTTGTGACTGGTTAGGCTTTTTTGTGAACATATGTATCTTTTTAATTCGAAAAACGTATTTGAAACTCTTTTCCTAATTATTGATTTAATCACGGTACGGATGATCTATTTTCTATTGAAATTCAAGTTTAAATAGGTAATTATCTTTATATAATTGAATAGCTGAAATTAAATGCATGTGTACATTCATTAGTCTACTTTTAATTGGGTAGAATTTTTGCCTATTAATTATACTAATAGATATTTTATACTCGGCAGCAGCGATTACGACATCATTTGTAATTTCAGATCAATCGATCAATCACCTCGCTTTGCCGTCCATTATTTTGATAAAGCAAAAGAGATATGTGCTTCCTTTAATGAATCGTAAATTTAAAAGAACGACCGACTGATATACCATATCACAGAATTCACCATAAATCAGTTCGCTAATCTTAACGCCGGAAAGTAAAATTACTGTGCGTTTTTATCCACTAATGGAAGGGACTGGTCAGGGGTTCATGGCAGAGATTAGAGATGGCAGGGCCTTGTGATGGCGTTCCTCATGGGGTGGAAGAGATGGGATGGGGAGGGGGTTGCTGGTGTTGGCGAGGGACATTGGGTTGCCTACTTGCTGGGAAGGTCAAGAGCTCGTGTCCAGCACAAGGCTGGACAATCTAACAAGCAAGCAAAAAGCAAGGTCGAGTAAGCGGGTATGAGAGTTGTTTACCAGTTCATAAAATTTGGCAACCTTTTTTTATTATAATTTCGTAAACAATAGCCTATATATAGATTATAGATAATAGGAAAGATCAAGAAAAATCAACATATTGAAAAGAAAAAAATGTACATTAAAGAAAAAATTACTTTTCCTAAACAAGGAAATTGTTTAACCTCAAGAAAAAAAAAATAGGGCATAGTAACAAGATGGTTAAGACGAAAAATAGTGGTTATGCAAAAACCAGGAAATTAGAAAAACAACGCAAAGAGAAGAAACCTTCTTTTACCGGTAAAGAGACCAAACAAAAGTAAAAAAACAGGAGGAAAGGAGCATGCTGGTCTATGAGAATGAATAATCACAAGATAAAGAAGATTCGTCTCATTCTTTCCTTATTCAGAGGCGAAAACATCGAAGAATGGTGGCAACGTTCACATAGACAATAGATAGAAATTAGTTTAGATTTGGGAAGAGAGAGAGAGAGAGAGAGAGAGAGAGAGAGAGAGAGAGAGAGAGAGAGAGAGAGAGAGAGAGAGAGAGAGAGGGTGAAAAAAAGTCCATCAAATCCCTTGGCAATAAATTATCGGATTGGATGAAGCTGCTTTGTTCCGAAAAGCTAGCTATATTAAGGGCCTCACTAGAGAATTTCCAAATAAGAATATAAATTGTGCTAAGGAAATTGGGTAGAGAGAGAGAGAGAGAGAGAGAGAGAGAGAGAGAGAGAGAGAGAGAGAGAGAGAGAGGAGAGAGAGAGAGAGAGAGAGAGCAGCCCATATCCGGATCGTGATGGGGAAATTCTTATTAGAATTAGTTGAGAGCAGTAAAAATCTTCGCTATTTGTAAGGGGAAATTATTGCCAGGCGCAACTCTTCTTCGGTTATTGCCTTAATTAGAAAAATGTCGGTTTTGCCAAAGATGATTAGTCGGGTGGAGTTAGGGCTCTTAAAGACAAAATATGAAAGAAAGAAGAAATCTCTCTCTCTCTCTCTCTCTCTCTCTCTCTCTCTCTCTCTCTCTCTCTCTCTCTCTCTCTCATGGGGTCCTCTTCCTTATTATCTTTTATCTCTCGTATCGTAGACACTTCTGTTAATATTCAGTTTTTGGAGGGAATTTTTACTTATAAACATTATTGCATTACTGCAAAGAAGAAAAATAATAAGTATTATTAGTTTGGTAGGCGTACCATGGAATTACTGCTATTGATAATTTAGCTATTTAGGTTTTGACCAAAGATAATAGAATTATTGGAAATTTTGCTTTTTAAGTTTTGAAAAAAGTTAATAGAATCATTGGGAATTTGGCTTTTTAAGTTTTGACCAAAGATAATAGAATTATTGGAAATTTAGCTTTTTAAGTTTTGAAAAAAGTTAATTGAATCATTGGAAATTTGGCCCATTAAGTTGTGACCAAAGATAATAGAATCATTGGAAATTTGGCTTTTTAAGTTATGACCAAACATAATAGAATAATTGGAAATTTAGTTTTTTAAGTTTTGACCAAAGATAATAGAATTTTTGGAAATTTAGCTTTTTAAGTTTTGACTAAAGATAATAGAATTATTGGAAATTTTGCTTTTTAAGTTATGACCAAAGATAATAGAATCATTGGAAATTTAGTTTTTTTAATTTGGACCAAAGATTATAGAATCATTGAAAATTTGGCCTTTTAAGTTTTGACCAAAGATGATAGAATTTTTGGAAATTTAGCTTAAGTTTTGACCAAAGATGACAGAACTTTTGGAAATTTAGCTTAAGTTTTGACCAAAGATGATAGAATTTTTGGAAATTTAGCTTAAGTTTTGACCAAAGATGATAGAATTTTTGGAAATTTAGCTTAAGTTTTGACCAAAGATGATAGAATTTTTGGAAATTTAGCTTTTTAAGTTTGACCAAAGATAATAGAATTATAGGAAATTTGGATTTTTAAGTTTTGACCAAAGATAATAGTCATTGGAAATGTGGCTTTTTAAGTTTTGACCAAAGATAATAGACTTCAAATAAGAAAATAACAACTGAAGTTCGGGAAAAATATTTTCTTGGAGAGCTTTATGTTTACCATTTTTTGTATATGGGCAAGGTGTTGTAAGCCCTAATCGACCAACTTTTGATCACATCCTTTGAGCACTGAAAAAAAAAAGGATGTTAAAAGAAGAGAGAGACTGCGTAGGATGAAGAGAAACTCCATGTTATCTCCGAAGTTCTTAACAGTGGCTATCCTGATGCTAAAGTAAGAGTCTGTTTACTTTAGAACGTAGTATTTAGAATTTAAATTAAGCAATACTATGGGTTGTAGATCTCAATTTAAAAACCAGACGATAGCTGTTATGACTATGAAGATTATTCTGTTTTATCTCGGTGCAAATTAATAGTACCCCTGGTAAGATCAGTAATAATATAATAACTTCCATATATATATGTGTGGTGTATATATATATATATATATATATATATATATATATATATATATATATATATATATATATATGTATTTATATATATATGTATATATATATGTATATATATATATATATATATATATATATATCTTATATATTAGGTGCTTGGGAGATAAATACTTTTGTTTTAAGTAAAATGTATCTGTGACTACGCTTCGGAAATCATACTTGCTCGTGTAACTGTCTGATAATAGTCAAAGCAGACTTCCTGTTGGAAGTTTTATAGAACAGCCCCGCAAAAGATTATGTAAATCAAAGCTTTTGCATGACGTGTGGATATGTTGTATTCCGAAACTTATTTTTTTTTTCGCTAAACGTCAGTCATAACTGGAAGTAAA
>NC_090739.1:18604750-18614750 GCF_036898095.1 Palaemon carinicauda
TCCATATTATTACCAATATTAAATAATGGGGATGAAACACAAACCATAATAGTGATGAATGCACAGGGTTTAGTCACGAGTAACTCTAAAAGGAAAATAGAGTTCTTAGAAGAACTAACCCAAATTGAAAAAATAGATATATTAAATATAAGTGAAACATGGTATTCCCAAGAGACTGGCAGTGATGACCAGATAAAGGGTTTCCAAACTTATAGATCAGACAGAAAAAATAGGAATCAAGGGGGAACCGCAATATATGGAAGAGACATAAATCAAGGAAAAGTCTGTGAAAAATATAGCAACACAGAATGTGAATTGATTGCGGTAGAATTTGAATTTGAAAAACTAGTGAATATTGTAGTTTACAGACCCCCAAATACTAAGGAGTTTGACTTAATAATAGAAAAAATAGATGATATATGTAGAAACCATAAAACTGGAATATACTCCTATCCGGAGATTTTAACTTTCCTTTCGTGGATTGGAAAGAACGGATAGAAGAAAGTGGTTGTATGTATACATATAAAAAAGAGAGTAATAGTAGCGCAGAAGATAAGAGGCAATTTGAAAAGCTTCAAGATATGCTATTAGAACATAATATGCAACAAATAAACCACATTCCAACAAGAAAGGAAAATGTCCTAGATCTAGTATTTGTGAATGAGGTGAATTATGTTAAAGAAATAATAGTGTATAACACGGGAATTTCAGACCACAATGTCATAGAATTGATAGTCCATTCCAAAGCAAGTGATCGCAGAATTAATAAAAGCACAAAACTTTGGGAAGGATATGGAAAATATAATTTTTACAGTAAGGATATAAAATGGTCAGAAATGAATGAAGAACTGAATAAAGAATGGAAAAATGTATTTGTAAGTGATAATATACAGGTAAATACGGACATACTGTACAAAGTACTGGAGAAAATTGTTGAAAAATATGTACCGAAAAAAAACAATAAACAAAAGACGTGCATACCAAGAGACAGAAGGATCTTATTTCAGAAAATTAGAAAGTGGAAGAAAAATCTTGCTAAAGAAAAAAATGTGTGGAAAATTATGGAAATAAAATGTAAGATAGAAAATGCAGAACAAAAGATTATACAGTCGAAAGAAAATGAAAAAAGGGATTTAGAAGAAAGGACACTTCAAAATATAAAAAGAAACCCCAAAGTACTTTACTCCTATGCAGAAAAGATGGATAAAGGGAGATTAGAAATAGGCCCTCTAAGAATTGAAGGACGGCTAACGAATGAAAAAAAGGAAATATGCAACATATTAGCAGAAAAATATAAGAGTGAGTTCACGCCAAGAATTGCGAATGAGAATAATGAAACAGAAATGAGAGAAGAAAATGTTGAATATCTAACGGATATAGATATTAATGAAGCAGATATTATCAAGGCTATAAACGAAATTAAAAATGGATCGGCAGCCGGACCAGATGGAATTCCAGCGATTTTGTTAAAAAAAATCTGCAAACACTATCGCGAAGCCGCTTGCAATACTGCTAAGACAAAGTGTAGATATGAGCGAGATATATGTTAAACATAAATTAGCTTATATAACCCCTATCTTCAAAAGTGGATCAAGACTAGAGGCAAGCAATTATAGACCTGTTAGTCTAACATCACATATTATGAAAGTGTAAGAGAGGGTAATAAAAGAGAAAATAATGAACCATTTGGTTAAAAATAATTTGTTTAATATGGGTCAACACGGTTTCGTGCCTGGAAAAAGTACACAGACCCAACTGATAGCACACTATGAAAACATATACAAAAATATGATAAATGAAAAAGACACAGATGTGATCTATCTAGATTTTGCAAAAGCCTTTGACAAGGTAGACCATAACATACATCCATACATACATATACCAAAGGCACTTCCCCCAATTTTGGGGGGTAGCCGACAACAACAAGAAACAAAACAAAAAGGGGACCTCTACTCTCTACGTTCCTCCAGCCTAACCAGGGACTCAGCCGAGTTCAGCTGGTAAGACCATAACATATTTGAGAAAAAAATGAGAAAGCATAATATTGTGGGAAAGATAGGAAAATGGGTAAAACAATTCCTGCAAAACAGAAAACAGATAGTGGTTGCAAATGACGAGAAATCAGATGAAGCCCAGGTAATATCTGGCATGCCACAAGGTACGGTATTAGCTGCACTGCTGTTTGTTATTATGATCTCAGACATAGACTGTGATGTTGAAAACTCTGTAGTGAGAAGTTTTGCCGATGACACAAGAATAACTAGAGAAATTACTTGTGATGAAGATAGGAACTCACTACAAAGAGATCTAAACACAATATATGAACGGGCGGAAATAAATAGGATGGTATTTAACTCCGATAAATTCGAATCAATAAATTATGGAAACAGAGAAGGAATGGTATATGCATACAAGGGACCTAATAATGAGACAATCACAAACAAGGAAGCAATTAAAGACCTTGGTGTAATGTTAAATAGGAATATGTTATGCAACGACCAAATAGCAACACTGTTGGCTAAATGTAAAGCAAAAATGGGAATGTTATTCAGACACTTTAAAACAAGAAAAGCTGAACACATGATTATGCTTTACAAAACTTATGTACGTAGTACACTCGAGTACTGCAATGTGATATGGTACCCACACTACCAAAAGGATATTGCGCAAATAGAGAGTGTACTAAGGTCCTATACTGCTAGAATAGAAGAAGTTAACGACCTTGACTACTGGGAAAGATTGCAATTTTCAAAACTATACAGTCTAGAAAGGAGAAGAGAACGCTACATGATAATACAAGCATGGAAGCAAATAGAAGGAATTACTGAAAACATCATGGAGCTAAAAATATCAGAAAGACCAAGCCGAGGTAGATTAATAGTGCCAAAAAATATTCCAGGTAAACTAAGAAAGGCACACAGGACATTAATCCACTACGCACCAGCATCGATAATGCAGCGACTATTTAATGTGCTGCCAGCTCATCTAAGAAACATATCAGGAGTGAGCGTAGATGTGTTTAAGAATAAGCTCGATAAATACCTAAGATGCATCCCAGACCATCCAAGACTGGAAGATGCAAAATACACCGGAAGATGCATTAGCAACTCTCTGGTGGATATACGAGGTGCCTCACACTGAGGGACATGGGGGAACCCAAACAAAAAATAAGGCAATAAGGCAGGTAAGGCTCTCTCTCTCTCTCTCTCTCTCTCTCTCTCTCTCTCTCTCTCTCTCTCTCTCTCTCTCTCTCTCTCTCTCTCTCTCTCTCTCTCTCTCTCTCTCTCTCTCTCTCTCCCCCCATTTCTTCAAAGAAGTACCAGGTCACGTTGTAGATAACTGTCTTAGCTTGGCTATGATGGTGACCATATGGCGAACTTGGAGCAAGGGATCTGTCCATATCAAGATTGTGTGCGTGTGTCACAGAGTGTGTTGTGACAACATCTGGTATATGAGCGTGGGAGGGCTCCGCCGCTCATATACCCCATTTAGGATGGGAGAAACCTATGTACAGAAAATAAACTTGGACTAATTTCAGAAATACACCATTGTATATAGAAGCAGGGAGAGAAGAAAAAGAGAGACACAGAAATGTGGAAGAGTAGGGTTGGAGAAATAAGGCTCACCAGTGATCGGTTGAGATATGGCATAAGTGGGGGAATCCGTTTAAAACCAGGTACCCTTCCTTATTGGCCCTTTTTCACTGTGTTGAGTATAGTGGGTAGCCGACCGTTGCGGTCGCAGGTTGAGTGGAGATTGAAAGAGATAAAAAAGAAAAAAAAAAAGTGACATGAGTATATGTCTCCTTCTCCACACACACTTAACGAAAAAGCTACTAATGCTTCCTGAATTGTTAGTATATTCAACGGATTTTATTTCATATAAATGTAATCTATTTCTGTATTTCTGTTATAATTATCATTGCTAAGCACAACCTTCCTCCTTACTTGCGATCTTGCGTGCTTGCTTCCTCACTGCTGTCCAACCTCATTCAACTTACATTTCTCAGTACACATGTGGACTTCTTTCCCCCCAAGTGGCATAATGTTTCGAAATGGCCTCTTTGGCACAGAGTTGGCCCACGTGGCCCAGAATCCATATATTCACCCATCTAAAGTAAATCAAATTCATCAGTATTTTTTTTTTTCAATTAAAACTTTGTCCCAAAAAAGTTTGACTTCCATTTATATGTAGCTGCGATGGAACATGGAAGAACTTATTCGACTTTTAATGGGAAAATAGTTTTTTTTTAGCTGGACCAGGGCCTTCTTCAATCTTCCTGACATGCTTCAATCAAAAGTTTCATGTTGTAATCATTTCAGAGGTTACCTCGAGATTTCCTTTTTTTCTTCATCTTCTTCTTTCTCATTGAAAAGTAATTTTTTCGTGCTGTGTTTGTGTAATAATAAGTTTTAGAAACTCCAAATGTCTTTTCCTTTTTTCATACTGTATATCCTAAATGGACTGAACTTGAGTCTTATTTATTGCTCTCTTATGTTTAAAATCTATTTTAAAGTCTATTTTCACTCATAGTTTGAAAAGTATTTTTTTTTTTTAATGTTAGACTGGAGTCACATTAGGTCCCCTCCAATCTGTAGTCCTTTCATCCATTTACATAAGAAACATGTTTCATTGTTCTTATTTCTATGAATCGAGGCATATTCTGCTCTATTTTACTTCTTTACTATGATTGTTTTCCGTAAACGTTAAAAGATAAGAGCCCTGCGCTATCATCTCGCGGACAACATTCAAACTGGAAATCACACTCAAAGTTCCTCTGGAAGTTGTTGAGACTCATAACCCAAAGATATTATTCTTCTTTACAACTCTGGGATTGTGCCCTTGTAAACCAACAGCCCTTGCGGGGACTTTATGGACTCGTTGCGAGATGTCATTAAGCGTCCGCCGAGGAAAACCTACGAATAGATCCGGCAGCCAGAGGATCATTCGGCGGAATAGCCGACATACGGCTGTCGACAGTACCAGAAGATATTTCCCTCCGTTTTACACTCGTGGATCGGCGATAATGCCCCGTTATTCGGAAATGCTGGATGGCAGTCAAGAAATCATGATGATGTTGCTGCCATTTGTCAGTTGTTGTATATTTGCTATCATTGCCATTCAAGTTTAGTGACGTTTACTAAACAGGATTCCCTGGGTGAGGGGGGGGGGGGGCGTTGTGCCATCAGTGCACTGTATGCCTTGCACTCTACTTGCCCCCCTTCGGAATCTAACTTTGGCCACTGTCTAGCTTTTCATTTTACTTTCATTCCCACTATCTTTCTTCTATTTTGCTGTCCAACTTCTTTTAACATTTACTTTACAGTGCGACTGAATGGCCTTCATACACCCCAGCGCCGAGTCATATGACCAAAAATTCCATAAATCAAAATATAAATTTTAGTTACACCCGTTTTCTGTATTAAAATTCATGCAACGTGCAATATGGTTGACATATTCAAATCAGTTATACAAGAGTTTCGAATAATTCTTTACAGGTCTCAACTCTTTTTTTATACTAATACCAATCAACCATTCAGTTAGAAATAACACGAAAAGCCTCTTATTTTGTTTTTCCTAACGTCGATCCTACTTCGCTAGTTTAGAGTAGAGTTTGATTCTTTTTGAGAAAAACTTTTTAATTAAGATTTAATCGTTCTAGAATTTATTTAATCTTTTTTTCAGCAACGCTTATTTTGCTAAATCAATGGGATTTAGCATTTTGAGATATTTATCAGTGGTATCTTTTCTTTTCGATGAACACCTTTATTTCTTTATAATAAGAATCACGCATATATTTTCAATTTATATTTTTACAGTATCTTCAAGTATTTTTGTATTTTTCCAAAGTTTGTTTACATAATTATGTACTCAGATTTCGTCCTGTTGAGGTATGTCTTCTTTTACAGAATTTTCGTCTAATATCAAAATTACTCCTAATTTTCCACCCTCATATTCTAATTTTCTTTCCTCTTGAGTCATTCATAATTCCTAATTGAACGCAAAACTCTATATAAGTATATGCCTTTATTGTACACTCATTTTTTTTATTAATGGATTAGAAATAATCAATCTGTAAACCTTTGCAAAGCGGCCGTTTCCATATCAAGAAAATCTCGTTCTTTCTCATATTAAGTATATAATGTCTAGAAGTTCCCTTATATTTTTGTTGCAGAATAACTGACTTGCGTCACAGGTAGATTGTGAGTTATTTTTATTCGGTTTTAACTCGAAGTTACTCTTTTTAGGTATTAAAATATTTAATTTCCATTTATTTATGAATGAAATCTCTTTTTTAATGTAAAAATGCTGTTAGCTTTTATTAATTTCGAAAACACCCCCATTTTCCAATTCAGATTACTGTAGAATTTTGCTTCATTTTCATTCTATCACAACCTCGATAGCCGTAACCAATGCTATGTCATATTAAGCAAACAAATCAGTCAAAATTCATATTTTGAAAAGTTCTTTGCAGTATATATACCAAACGCTTATTAGAAAGCATATTTCATCCTCCAAGGTAGATATGCAGCATCTAATCCCAAACATGACGCTGGAACTATCTTCACAGCCATTTTCATCTGAGAAGGGATCACGTAATTTATTTTCGAAGATGTTAATTTACTGCAAAACTATTAAATGCAAACCTACATCATGCCAGTATAGCAAATTTAGAAGCATAAGTATTATTTTTTCCCCACACCATTTATCAGGGCCACCTTTTTTTGTAGAGTATTTTTCAATGGAGAGAGAAATTTTGAACTGTTATCTTGGCGTATTTATAAATCTTTTATTTAAAACTGGAATTTTTTATCTTTATTTTAGATCTGAACGATTCCAATTACAGGTCTTATCTTCTATTAGTGCTTCAGTCTTTAAATAATTGAAATTATATGTATATATATATGTGTATATATATATATATATATATATATATATATATATATATATATATATATATTATTACTTGCTAAGCTTCTGTATTATTGTTGTTATAATTCTTTTATTCAAAACTGGAATTGTTTATCTTTATTTTAGATCTGAACGATTCTAATTACAGGGCTTATCTATTAGTGTATTCTTTAAACAATTGAAATTATATATATATATATATATATATATATATATATATATATATATATATATATATATATATTTTATTACTACTTGCTAAGCTTCTGTATTATTATTATTATTATTATTATTATTATTATTATTATTATTATTATTATTATTATTATTATGACTTCAAAATATACACATTTAAATAAATAAGCTTACATAACCGTAATTTTAGAATGCAAGCTTATTCGAAATACAAAATGTGGTGAAGGAAAATGTATATTAAAAATGCATACAAAATATATATGCCTGAAAACATAAAAATCATTCTATGTCATACCACCTTTTATGCAGCTCGTTTTACCCAAAAATTAAATCATATTAATCCCCGGATAGAATTATTTTCAAAATAAGTAGTTATCTCGAAAGTTAATTGGCAATGACATTTTATGAAATGCAAAATTTGGGGTCAAAATGCCATTAAACAGAGTTAGTTCAGGAGATACTCGGATTTCATACATTGAAATAAGGGAATTAAATGGACATTTCATCATTGGTATTCAATCCAGATCATAAAGCAAATAATGCGATATTGTGAAGTGTTACGGTGAATAGGTATTACAATATATATGTAAATGCTGCTTCGGTACGAACTGGCAATAATAATTGTGCACGGTGTCTTTTGTTTTTGGTCTTTGTTTATTAGAAAGCACCATGAAAGGAGGCATAATTATATAATATCGCTGTTAAAATGTAAAGAGAAACGGTGTGTCGATATATATATATATATATATATATATATATATATATATATATATATATATTAAATGTACAGTATATATATGTATATAGTAGTAGTAGTAGTAGTAGTAGTAGTAGTAGTAGTAGTAGTAGTAGAAATATCAGTAATAATGTCAATAGATGGTATATTGTTTTTTAAAAAAATTAACTGGGTAAGTGTTAAATACTTAAATGAACAATTACTTCCAGAGCTTCCTTTATAGAATATCATATGCCAATGGAAATATCTCATTTAATTAATTTGCACAGGTACTTTTGACGCAAATATTCTGTGCCCTAAATTTTAGAATTTCTGACTGTAGTTTGGAGCTTTTGTTTCCAGTATATGAGATTGTGTGTAATCTGTGATTTTATTGCCGCCTTTGCTGCGTATTGTATGAGTATATTTTCTGTTTTACTTATATAATTGCTATTCATATGAATGTTTCTTATAGATAGTACCTCATTAATTGATAATTTAAGAAGTCATTTCAACTTAAATTTTTATAAGGGTAATTTTTACTCATGATTTTTTTAAATCTACTTAAAGTTCGCATCTCTTAAATCTGATTTTACTGAATAAAATGTATTAGATTAATTTTGCAACAGTAAAATAAAAAAAAATAGTGTCCTCATGCCATTTCGTGTCTCTCTCTCTCGAAGAGTAAAAAACAAGTCGTTTTCATATTGGGGATTCGCCAATTTCATTTATTTTCTGATTTTTATTTTTAGCATATTTTGTTGAAGCGTTACTTGCATCATTTGCAAATGCAAATATTGCGGGTATAACCTTTCTGAGAAGATATTACGAGAATTTTAAGTAATAATGGTACAACGTAAAATTTTACGCAATAGTATATAATGTGAATTCCAATTATCGAGAATTTTAGCGAACCTCAAAATTTTTTGAAAATAATTTGGGATTATTTTGTGTGTGTATATATATATATATATATATATATATATATATATATATATATATATATATATATATATATATATATATATATAATATATAAATAGGATGGAGAAAAGCCAGCGTAGCATCATACATTTATTTCCGAATTTTCGAGACTTTGGGTCTCATCATCAGGGCTGTAAAATATACAAAATATACAAATTAAAAAAGACTCAGTATTAATGTTAATATAAATAGAACATCTTAAAAGTTAAATCATTTAAAAAATTGAACTAATAAAAAATATATATATATAAAATTAAAAAGTGAAGAATGCTCAAGTTAGTACCTATCTCTATGGAGCTAAAAAACCGAGTGACGTGTTCTGGTTTGGAAAGGAGGACGTCAACTATGTTATATATAAAACTGTGGAAGAAGTCTGACCATTTAATGAAGGCACAAGCTGTTTGATTGTCAACGACTCCAAAACAGAGAGAGAATAGTCATTGGGCGCTTGGGTGACAATGCGAAAATCCTTATATGAGAATGCTGTTTTACATTTGTTACAATGTTCTCGTATGTTAGAAAATTCTTTGGTTTTTAAAGTACATCCCGTACGGTGACTGACTCCGAGATGAGAGTCGATTCTGACTTTGAGCAATCTCTTGGTGGCCCCCACGTATTTCCCGATCTTACATTTCGGGCAAGTAAAGCAATATACCACCAAAGAGCGCATCAAAGCCGGAAGTTTATCTTTGTGGGAGAACAAAGAACCCAGGGTTTTAGGATTTTTTTCTATCAACTTAAGGTTCACAGCCGGAAAAGTTTTCTGAATGACTTTCTGTATTTGCACCTTAAATGTGTTAGACTGAATTAGAGGTATAGATGCATACATTAATAATTTAGGCACGTTCGGTACAAGTTGACGTGGTTGAAATTTATCATTTAAAAAGTTATTTACATATTTGAAGAATAAGGCTGGAGGATACGAATTATTTTTAAAGAACTGAAGTAAAAACTGGATTTCGCTATGGAAGTTAAATCTACGGCGTTCCAGATGCCCCAACCTTCCTGTATATATATATATATATATATATATATATATATATATATATATATATATATATATATATATATATATATATACACATATATATATATATATATATATATATATATATATATATATATATATATGTGTGTGTGTGTGTGTGTGTGTTTGTGTGTGTGCGTGTGAGTAATTTTTGTGTGTTTTATGTA
>NC_090739.1:18619750-18639750 GCF_036898095.1 Palaemon carinicauda
TGGTTTCATGTAGATGGAAATTTGGGTGTGACATTGTGTGAGGAGAGTAGTCAATCTTGTATCGAAAATCTTTAAGTGATTGCCTATTGAACAAGGCATCCTAATGCCCTAATCGAGACTAGGCCTAAAAGGATAGAAAATGAGAGAGAAAATCCTTGCTGCCGGAATGTTATAAACATTTCCCTTTACAGAGGTAAAAAAAAAAAGAAAAAAAATTGTCCTGAATTTCATGAAGTTTGTGAAATAGAAAGATATTTCTTTACCTTTTTTTCATTTTCTAAATTTTCTATTGATTGTGTTGTGTGCAACTGTTATAAAACCAAAGTAAACCACTTCAATATTTATACATGGACGCATTCTCGTTATTTCTCCATTTACTCAGTTTACTATTCCAAGCCAATTCATTTGAGTGATGAAATTGATACCAAAGAAAAAAACATACCTAAAATAGGTAGCTCGGCTGGAAACAAGCAGGAAAATATAATTACTTGGAAATGATGTAGAGTAAAGGAAGCATGAATTTGAAAATGAATAATTAATTATCTTTATGTGTCACCTCAAATCAAATCTTTACTACTTCTGTTTCTCCATAACTCCCAAATTTCAGCATTTTTAATGATACAAAAAAAGTTAATCTTCCATTTGCATTGTTTCTTCCATGAAGGAGTGTTGGCTCAAAATCTCCTTCATTTAATGCCCTCCCTGGTTACCTTAAACACTGTAGGCCTTTTCCCTATTGTTTGCACACATCCTTATACCTTACTTGATTCACCTCTTCTGTGACTACACAGATCTCTCACCGTACTATCATTAAATCTATTTACTACCAAATAATTATACATATTCGCTGCTTACATTCTTCCACCAACATTACTTACTTTCATTCCTTTATCATCCTGTTTTTTGTTTACTCTCAATATTTTAGTTTTGATAGCCTTTACTCCATTTCAAAATACTAATAGCGTTTTAATAGTCTCATATATAGACATACATACATACATATGTGTGTGTATATATATATATATATATATATATATATATATATATATATATATATATATATATATGTGCGTGTGTGTGTGTTTGTGTGTATATATACAATCATTTACATATATATGTATATACATACATATATATATATATATATATATATATATATATATATATATATATATATATATATATATGTATATGTATACTGTATATAATCTCCTCCTAAGCCTATTGACGCAAAGGGCCTCGGTCAGATTTCACCAGCCCTTTGCGTCAATAGGCTTAGGAGGAGATAATATACAATATATATATATATATATATATATATATATATATATATATATATATATATATATATATTCTGTATATAATCTCCTCCTAAGCCTATTGACTCAAAGGGCCTCGGTCAGATTTCACCAGCCCTTTGCGTCAAAAGGCTTAGGAGGAGATTATATACAGTATATATATACTTTATATATACATACATATATATATGTATATATATGCATATATATTCTTATAATAAGCCATTGATTGCCGGTTAAGGGCAAACTAATATTTATGAACGCCGGACTTGAAGCCAAAGGTACGTTCATCTTGATTGCCCTCTCACCCTTTAAGCCCCGTCAATTTAACTGGCCGCTTCATTTTAACGTCGAATCTCTAGCGTCGAGAATAAAAAAAAAAAAAAACTTAATGAAAAGGCTTTTTATTTCTCTTTTGTCACTGGGGAAAATGTCCCTGTCACCCTGGCTCTCTTCGACCGCTCCTGATATTTTCTCTCTCTCTCTCTCTCTCTCTCTCTCTCTCTCTCTCTCTCTCTCTCTCTCTCTCTCTCTCTCTTTTACCTAACGTACTTGCAGCACTAATCTCTATTGCTTTGTGTATGCACTATAAATTCAATCTAGAACCACTGCATAATAGAAATGCTCTCTCTCTCTCTCTCTCTCTCTCTCTCTCTCTCTCTCTCTCTCTCTCTCTCTCTCTCTCTCTCTCCTTTTAACTTTTACCACTTCTGATGCCTCTCTCTCACTCTCTCCCTCCTTATATTTTCCCCCGCTCACTCTGGGGTAGAGCCCCCTCCCCCTCCTCCACCTCAGGGAACAAAGTTCATTGAGTCGGTGGTGTTTTACTAAAGGCTGTTAGGCGTTTCAATTAGCGGAGTGCATCCATGTCCTGGTTGGTAATTAGATCCATGATCTTTATTAATTGATCTGTCGGGTAACGGGGCCTGATTTTGGCACCTCCCCTGCTTTTTCCTCTCCCTTTTTTCTTCCTTTCACCCTGTCCATCTTTTTATTCTATTTTAAGTAAGAGTTTGTGTTTATACGTGTCACCTCCTTGAAAGGTTTCTTTTGAAGTTCCTGCCTAGTAACCCAAGTTTATAAATAAAGAGGAATGAAAATATATATGGTTGTAAGAGCTGAATTTTAAGATGGTAATTGAAAAGCCCATGACCCGTTGCCGACGTTCCATTTTGTTAGACAAGTTGAAAAATCTTCTGTACCAGAAGCGTTGTAGTGTCTTGTTTATTTTCATCAAAGACTTGTATGACAGATTGGACGCTCTATTCGATAGAAGATAGTGGATAATTTTGGTTTACTAATGAAGTTTGAATTCTAACTTACGAAATTCCCAATCAATACAGCCCTTGTTTCCAATGTTGTATCTGAACAAATATCAAACAAACACTGAGATTTTCTTTTGAGGCAGTTAATTGACAATGGAGCGTTTAGGATTGTATTTCAATTGGTGCTTTAGAAACATTGTTAACGAACGTATCAGCCATGTTATCTCCCGCTGAAAAGTCCATGACAACTCGTATGAGTATCAAGGATTGCCGTATGCCGTATTGATTGATTTAGCTTAAATATTGTGAATATCTGTTAGTTGAGTTCTAACATGCGAATGTGAATCAGTTCAGACCTTCACGTATTATTATTATTATTATTATTACTACTAGCCAAGCTACAACCCTAGTTGGAAAAGCAAGATGCTATAAGCCCAAGGGCTCCAATAGGGAAAAATAGCCCAGTGAGGAAAGGAAATAAGGAAATAAATAAATGATGAGAACAAGTTAACAATAAATCATTCTAAAACAGTAACAACGTCAAAACAGATATGTCCTATATAAACTATTAACAACGTCAAAAACAGATATGTCATATATAAACTATAAAAAGACTCATTGGAGCTCTAGAACATATCACTTTTTAATACGTTTATAATTGAAACGGATATATCTACTATTTGATAAAATTTTGTTCATAGTTGTATACAAATCCACTGTAACCTCCACAAAACCACGGGATAACAGAATGTAATTCTTTTGAATAAATGAATGCGAACACTTTGGTTATATATATATATATATATATATATATATATATATATATATATATATATATATATATATATATATATATATATTGTTTATAGTTGCAGCTTGCATGTTTCATTTTACATTTTCTCTTCAAAGTATAAATTCAATGCATGGCACAAAATTCTGAATAATTTTGTGATAATTGCATTTGTTAAAAATAGAGAATTTATTAGTAAATATAACGTCTCACAAGTCTTTTTGTAATACAGGATTTGTCGTAAAATATGTTTTAATATTATGACCAAAACTTTGAATCCATATCTAACCCTTTTCTCTCTCATCATCGACTGACTTTAGTTCCGGCAGTGAGTATTCTGGCCTTCATTTTGTTTTCTATAAATAATTTTGCAATTATTGTATAATATTCTCATTGAAATTGTAATCTCTAAAAGTATTCTGCAATGTTTTGTGTGTAAGAAAATACCGAAATTTGTATAACACCATATTTTGAGATATAAATGCAAACCTGTTTAGCAGGACACTGCTAACCAATACCTACAGAATAGGATACTCTTTCTGTAGGTGTTGCTCCTAACCGATCCTAAATATTAATGACGTACTGTACTTATGAAATTGAAGAATGCATTGCTACGGAATTTTGCAAAGAAGTTGCTACACTTACTGTCATGACATTTTTGTTATCTTTGTTTGCATGTTCGACTGAAATATAATATAGCAATGTACTCTTTTAATTTTATTCACAAGTGATTTGAGGATGAGATTCAGGATGATTTTCCTGATCATTAACTCATTTCTTGATATTATGAGTCTTCATCTTAATAACACTGACTCCCAAAATTTTGATAGGGAAATGAAGGAATATGTTTTTTTTTTCTTTTTTTTCCCTACACCATAATAACGTTCGTGATAAAACTCTTTCCTCCGTGTACTAAAACAATTCTATCAGTATTGAGAATATGTAACGTTTGAAATTAAATTTCAAACATTTCAAAATAATCTCGGTTAACGTGGGTATTATCAAATGAAATATTTTCCTCAGTGTTTTCACTTCAACCGGAAGGCGTGAATATATATTGTGGGTTCCAAAGATAAAGGTAAACAAGAGTATGAAGCAAATTTGATGGATTTTGATGGCTACAGACGAAATGCGTGCTCCCCATCTTCAAACAAAATAGGATCATTAGCACGACGTAGTAAGTATACGAAGCGACCACTATATCAGATAAAGATGAATGAAGTGGACGGATCTCTCTTGTCCGCAAGCGTTGGAGCCAACCTACTCCTGTCAGACGAACCTCCTCTTCTTTATGATAATAAAACCCGGGTCTGACAATGGGCATTCATGCCTGGCCCATTCATTTGCCTCGACAACGACAACTTAATTACGCCAAGGGACTTCCTTACGGAGAATTTTCAGTTGCATAAGCTCACAAAAAACCGACGCGTAATTCAATGCGGTGATTAATTACCCAGTCCATTTATCATATACTTTAACAATCACGGGAGAGAATAACACATCGAAATTGACTTTCACGATTATGTGTTTGATTATACGACGAGGTGTCTCCGTTGATGGATTGTTGGTAAGTGAAGGAAATGTTCAAAAACATTTCGCTCATAATTTCTTTGACGGTGAAGGTACCCGATTTAATTTCATTCATTAATCATTACAAAATGGTAATTAGGGTTTCACTTTGATGGGGAACAGCTGCCTCATATTACTATAATCCCTTTTATGCTGAATAGAAAATAATGTAACCTGTGATATCGTCATTAATAATAAGAAGTATGTTGAAATTAGTGGTATATAGAGTAGCAGTGTGTCAGTACGGTAGTGGGGTAACTAAAATATTTGTTGTTAATATTCATAGTAACGATAGTAATAACTGTAATTCAATAGCATTTATGATCTTTTTCGTTGTTTTTCTCTTTATTAGCAACAACAGATTTATGTTATACCAGAAATATTGGATAATTTAAACTCATTACGGAAGTTCATTACTTATTTAATAAATAAAATGAAAAAAGGAGAAAACTGGAGCATATCATTAACTAAAACGCTTAAATAGATTAAATTTTGTCTCCCGTTTATTCCACGCTATCAAATAACACTCCTGTTTTCTGTCGGCTTTGAACACCGGGGAAAAAAAGTGATGTGGTGTCAAAAGGACCTGACAAAAGAGTGATTATTTTGCCGCCTGAATTTCCGTGGCGGAAGCTAAAGATATAAACGACTAATCCAACAAAGAAAATTAAAACATAAATGATAATCAAGGTAACACTGAATTAGATAGTCCATAACAAAAGAAATTCAACGTTCACGTTGTATCCATATTCTATTCTATTAAAAGGATTTAGGTAGATTTCCAAGCTGTTTTACCGATAAAATTTTCAGTGAGTACATTTTTTTTCCTGAATTTTCCACAAGTGTCATTCACATGTACGTTAGACAAGTGTAGTTGAGCATGTAAAACACACCCAGACACAAAATGAGTAATTGGTAGGCTATACGTTTTGGACATTCAGTCTACTTTTTACTAGAATTTTGTTAAACATAAAGCAGATATTTTGGTCTCATATTTTCAGTGCAGCTAATACTTTGATTTCTCATATATCCACATTATTATCATATATTGAAGAAAATCGAATATTATAATTTTCAGGATCAGGTTTGCTAAGAAATGCTTAACAAAGGTATATGTTAGTATAAGTGACTATATTTAAAATGGAGCAGGTGTCAGATTTTTTATTCGCATTACTTTTATCCATTTAAATATTCTTTACGGGCTCTTATTTAACAGTGCAATAGAGCATGTGTGGATATGCAATGATAACTTTTACCTATTGTCACCTAGATAGAACTTTCAATTTGAGAACTTTCAAATGTAAACTGTATTTGTCAGATATTAAGATTGATTTAAAACATGTATGGAATAAATTGAAAATCCAGTAATTTTGGTTCAGACAAATATGAATTGCAGCTTAATCATAGACAAGAGATGTATGTAAAGTGCAGAGTAATCGAAATCTGACTTATGTAAAGTGCAAATTAATTGTGCTACAGACATATGTAAATTATAGCTTGATTATAGACAGATATTTAAATTGCAGATAAATCTGACCAAGACATATGTAAAGTATAGCTTAATCAGAGATATATGTAATGTGCAGCATATTCATACTCAAGCATATGTGAAGAGTAACTTGATCATGCACATACAAAATAGAAGTGCATGCTAATCATGTACAGACATGTGTAAAATGCCGCTGAATCATACTAAGACATATGTGAAGTACAGATTTAATCATGTATAGACATATGTAAAGTGCATCTTATTTATGCTCAGACATAAGCAATGTGTAGCTTAATCATGGACAGACATATGCAAACTGCCGTTTACATATGTAAACATGAAATCGGTAGCTTACCTATATTGACATATGCAAAGTGCAGCTTGATCATGGACAGACACAAAGTGCAGCTTAAGCAGGGACAGAGATAAGAAAAGTGCAGCTTGATTATGGACAGATATATGCAAAATAGTCTTATAGCTTAATCCTGGACAGACATATGCAAAGAGTATTTTAAACTGGGACAGACATACGCAAAATGCAGCTTAATCAGGGATAGTCTTATGCAAAGAGCAGCTTACATATGCGCATACATATTTAAGGTGCAGCTTACATATGCTCAGACATATGGAAAGATCAACTTACATATGCTCAGTTATATGCAAAGTACAGCTTACATATGCTCAGTTATATGGAAAGTGCAGCTTACATATGCTCATTTATATGGAAAGTGCAGCTTACATATGCTCACTTATATGGAAAGTGCAGCTAACATATGGTCAGTTATATGCAAAGTTCAGCTTACATTTGCTCAGGCAAATGGAATATACAGCTTACATAAGCTCAGACATATGCAAAGTGCAGCTTAAGTATGCTCAGTTATATGCAATGTGCAAGTTACATAAGCTCAGTTATATGCAAAGTTCAGCTTAATCAGCTTCCTAGTCTCGTTAATGAAATATGAGAAGGTGAATGCACCGACTTTTGCAGCAATTGCATTTTGCTCTAATTAGTCGTTCCAATTATGATAATTTTTACGTCATAAACTTTCCTCAGGACTGACTAATTATGCTCTTTTATAAACATGAATCCAATAATTACATAATTGTGAGTCATGACCGGTAATATATTACCCAGGTTCAATAGACTTCAATATTCGTACTAGACTGAGGGATGAGGGGTAGGAATAAAATTTTCTAAAAATTTCTGAAATCTGAAAGAATTAAAAAAAAAAAAAGGGTCGATGATTCTCATTAGGTCCCTGTGATTTTTTCGGAAGAAGATTGTAATGAAATTATTTTGCGAATTAGGGTTTGTTGTCTGTTTGTGTTTTTTCGCATTAGTTTTTTTTTTATTTGCAAACTAAAGTTTCGGCTGGAATTAGTAATAGTTTCTAGGAAAATATTGAAGGAATGCAATTATTTGCGACCCACGCACGCACAAGCTCACATACAAATTCGCACATGTATACGTAATTGTGTGGCCACGGGGAAAATGAAACGTATGAATTGCAATATTTGCTACTTATTCTTTAAATAATTTAAAAGTAAATTAATCACAACGGACAAAGAATATTGCAAGGCACAATCGGTGTGGGTAAACAATAATAAACAGAAAGGATACATAATTTTTTTTTCTTTGAAATAGTTATCACGTTTGTAATTAGAATTCAGATAAGAACTAGCTACCCCCCCCCCCCGGATTAACCCAAATACTGAATAGTAATGGAATAGGTAATAGGCATGTAGTAATGTAGATAAAATGTAATCTATTTAGATTTAGATGTAAAGTAGAAGAGCACTTTGAGAGTGCAGACCTCCGCCACGACGGCTCATTTCTCGAAACAAGCTTTCTTTTCCCAGAATCAATTTAGACCGTAGGCGTATTTGAAGTCTATGTGACAACTATATACGAACTTATGGTTAAGGTTAGAGTTACTTTGGTCGACCTTTTTCTCGACCTTGACCATGACCTTTGACCTAGGACTTTCAAAATTTAATCATTTCACGTCTCAACATAACGATTAATCCTTTAAAGTTTCAATACTCTATGAGTAAAATTGTGGCCACGAAGTTGTTCACAAACAAACAAACAGACAAACGGAGAAACAGGGGCGAAAACATAACCTTCTCCCAACTTCGTTGGCGGAGGCAATAACATCTTAGCTAAGCTGAATGAACAATTCCCATCTATTGAACTCATGGTAGAAATGTAAAGACTGGTTTCTTCGGAGTAAATGTAGCTCTGCTTGTCAAAGCAATAAATAATTAGTGAAAATTGGAAAATGGGAAGAAAATGGTGTTTTCAGGCTTAGATTTTAGATGTAAAAGAGATAGATAATGACGTACATTAATAGAAATGCGTTGTTTATATATATATATATATATATATATATATATATATATATACACATATATATATATGTATATATATATATGTATATATATATATGTATATATATATGTATATATATATATGTATATATATGTATATATATATATATATATATGTATATATATATATATACATATATGTATATATATATATATATATATATATATGTATATATATATTATATATATATGTATATATATATATATATATATATATATATATTAATCTAACACGATTGGCTGCAGTGCCGTTACCAGTAAAAGCTAGAGTTCAAGAAGAGGGCGTGGTCCTTCCTATCTCATATCTAATGACTTGCTGGAGTCACCCTCTCAAAAGGAGAAAAAAAAAAGTGTCTAATGTATCTGTATATGCACATTCATATTATGTATATACTGTAAGTGAAAGGTATATTGTTCATAAATACAGCTATACATGTAAATATACTTATACACGTACATACATACATTGTATATATATATATATATATATATATGAATAAATGTAAGTGTATGAAAGTGCATTCATATATATATATATATATATATGTATATATATATATATACTGTATATATATATATGAATATATATACATATATATATATATATATATATATATATATATATATATATATATATACATACATGTGTGTATGAGTATTTACACGTATAGCTGTATTTATGAACTATATACGTTTCAATTAATAGATTGGAACTCCAGTTCAAGGTAACATTCTGCACTCAAGAATACATTCGCATGATAGAATGAAAAGAACGGCGGTACTATAGTTATCAATTAATATGTGTCCGATATAGAAGGTAAATCATTACTCCCTTAATCTCCTTTAACGTTAGTTAATTGATTTATAGATTAATTTTCCTCCTGGGATTGAAGGATTCCAAGAAGTTATAACAATCTCAAAATTTCTATTAATTTTCCGGTAGCAATACAGACATATGTCAACTTCAAATTCACTTGACTGTGTTCACTTCGATGCAGAATGACAAAAACTAATTTCTCCTTATCAGAACCTAATTAGATAATTTCTTAGAAACAGTGAAGACCTATTGATTTATCGGTTGGCAATCTATTAACGGAGGCAGACCTACCACTGCTCCAATCAAGTAAGAGGAAATAGTTATTGAGAAATAGAATTTCCATTACTTTAGAGAATGAGGTCGCACACAACTTCAATTACGTCTTAGAATTCTTTCTTTTGTCCTTTTTCCTAGTACCTTTCATTAACTAGTCTATGGTAAAGGTATTTTAAGGCTATAATTGTGAAATAATTAAAAAAAAAAATGTTAATCGCTATCGTTAGTGTTGATATCAACAGAATTAATTTAAGGTAAAGTTAGCTTTGCTTCTACTACTACTACTACTACTACTACTACTACTTATGAAAATGATAACAAAACCCTCCTTTTCTGGTTATTTTTTTATAATACAATGCAGAGAGTAATAAATTGAAACCATTCCAATCAATTGTCTCTTAATGGGAATCATCAGACCCGAAAGGTAAAAGAACTGAGGTCATTTTATCACGATTGCATATTGGTAACACGAGATTGACTCATGGATTTTAATGTGCGCACCTCATGAGATAGTTCCTAGGTGCAGTGTCACACGATTTTGAACACACACACATACATATATATATATATATATATATAGAGAGAGAGAGAGAGAGAGAGAGAGAGAGAGAGAGAGAGAGAGAGAGAGAGCAGAGTCTTTAGAAGACACAAGAATATTATGATACGGTCAAAAAACTTATATTTCATCTGATCCTCGAGAGTATCTATTAAGATTTTATTTTGTTTAATAGGCATAGCTGTTATAGATAAAGATTAAATTTCAATTTATCTCAGATTTATAATCTAATTTATTTTTCATAACATAGATATGATTTATATTTCTCACTCTAATTTATTTGGACCAGCTCAGGAAGAGTTAATTTGGACTCATTGGTCTGGTTAATCTCCTGTTAATAATAATGATGCAATCCAAGTACAGTGCAGAGCATCGTTGAAGGGGTAATTATTTTCTTATTATTATTGTTATTACTTGCTAAGCTACAACCCTAGTTGGAAAAGTAGGATGATATAAGCCCAGGGGGCCCAACAGTGAAAATAGCCGAGTGAGGAAAGGAAACAAGGAGAAATGAAATATTTTAAGAACAGTAACGGCATTTTTAAAAAATGTGATTGACTTTGGATTCAGGAAAATAGTCTCATCTACCATTTAAAAGGGCCTCCAAGCAAGGGGTCCACAACCCTTAACTGATTGCTCTCCTACCCTTGGTTATAATATATCTTCAATCCGAACTATCGGTACTTCTTATAGACCTTGCTTCTTAGTGCATCATGTTTCACTGTTCGATAAAACCATTGACCTTAACATTTACCGTAATTTTTCTTTCCCAAGGAGTTCACAAACTAAAGACGAACCACTTCTCTTATTTTAATGATAATGATACAGATTTAGGTTTATTTGTAGGCATATCAATCTTTCTGGGAAGCCATCAAGGTGTATATTTTCAGTACTTTTTCGTATGATTCAAAGTTATGTTCGTTGGCGACTGTCATTGTACGAATGTATATCAGTGTAGTCTAAATATATCTTACCGTATCAGAGTCTGTTCTCCAAAAGCAATGTACCAAATACTTTATACTTCTTTCACTTGAAAAGAATACAGTAAGAATCAAGTTGATAACTATATTCTCTTTTTTCTGTCCTTATCTATGTTCTACTTATTTTTAAATCACAAATTATTTGCAAGGTTAGATTTTTTTCCAAACGAATTTCTCAGTTTTATATTTCGTTCTCCAAAGACTGTAATTTGCGTTTGTAACATGGAATATGCAATGTTATATAGCCGAGTTACTGTATATACTTAAACTTTTTAGATATATTGCACTATGTAATTCAAACCTTGTGCATTCTGCAAGTAATACTTACACCAGTTGAATTATTCTATTGCTTGCTACGGAATATTTTAGTGCGTTTGTGTGATCCAAATGGATAAGTAGAATTATAACATAAATTACATATGTAATATATTTTAGGAAAATTTAATCGATCATTAAAACCAGCAATACAGGCTTCAGTCATATAACGAGTATTTTAATATTTAGTTGATAAAATTATGTTATCATAAAAGGAAAGTTATTTAAATTTCTTCTAATGCATAGTATTTTTGGTTTTTAATGTACTTGGGAAATGAGGAAAAACATGCTTGTTCTGGAATAGTTCTTTGTCAAATTCGAGAACAAAGGAGTCTAGATAATGCAAATTAAATGCTTTGAATAGGCTTATCCGTAAAAATAAATGGCTTAAACAATGCCTCCATTTTTAGTGTGTTTACATAAAAACGCTAAAAAGAATGATGCCTACAATACTTTGTTTATTTGTCATTACAATTAAAGGCAGAATCATGTCATAGCATTGGATTGTTTGGCTTAAATAAATAGAGAAGTCAACATTGAATCATATCAACCCCACAGGGTATATATTTGCATATTAATTGCTGGTAATTTTCACCTATTCAGAATAAATTTTTATTGCTATTCCTCTTCTTTTTTCATAATTTTCTTCTGCTTGTTTGACTTTTATTACTAGTTATATTGTTTTTGTTTTTGTTGTTTATATTAATCCAATATCGTTATGGAAAATAATAGCATAAAGTAATCATTAAATTCTGTAATACTAAATTCTTTGAGAAAGGAATGAAAAAGAACAATGCAATGGTAATATACGGTTAATTATTCTATTCGTTCGTTGAGTTGTAGTTTTTTTGTAGCCAAATACTGACAGTAGGTGTCGTTATATGGATGGATGAATTTCTAGATTATTTGTAAACTTTATTCTTGACAAAATATACTGTCATGGCGTATATTTCAATTTAGATAAAGTACTTGATCCTAGGGAGAGTGAATGTATATTTTATTAAGATAATTTAAAAGAAAAAATAAGGGAAATATTTAGAGGAAATGTGAACGCAAAGTTTATTGGAATAAATTCCAAACATTAATTAGTCGACTAAGCCGTAGTGAGCTAAAATTAAAGTAAATAAAGGGCAAATAACGTAAGAAAATGATAAGTATCACAAGCAAAATACACATTCCAAATATATCCAGGAAATAACAGTTGCAACAATTCTACCGACACGTTATGAAAAGCAAAGTTTGAACGGCTGTGTGTGAGAGGTTCGGGAAGTGTTGAGGGGGAGGGAGGGGGGGGGGGTTGGAATGGCTGGGTTAGAAAGAGAGTGCCAAGTTACTAGTGGCATTAGAATGAATAACAACGCCGAACTTCTGGCATTCTGGTTCCCAAACTCTATTAAACTTTATGCGCGAGTCGCGCAGTCTCTCGTCAGGTATTAAGAAAGAATCAAAACTCAATTATTGACGATTGGTACGATGCTTGTCTTTGCCGTGTTTGCCTGAAGGCAATAGAAGCGCCTTTCTCGATTGCCTTAGGACACTGCTCCTCCAGTCTGTGGCAAGACTCTTTGCAGACACAGCGGAGCGGATCTTGATAGGGTTTATAGCCTTTGTCTTAATCTTGATTAATACTGTGATGGTGATTTTGGTTTGCTAGATCAGGGGCGTTTGTAAGAATGGTGTTATTAGAACCTTGTTTTATTTACTTTATATATATATATATATATATATATATATATATATATATATATATATATATATATATATATATATATATCTATATATATATATATATATATATATATATATATATATATATATATATATATATATATATATATATATATATATATATATATATATATATATATAAATACATACATACATACATGCAGACACGTATTTTCAATATCAGTAACCAAATTAGTTTGCAGAGACACAAAGGAATATTGGGTAGATAAATAGCAAAAAATATGATTTTTTTTTTAATATGGTAATGTATAAATAACAACGAAAAAATGAAATAAATTAATAACAATTTAAATTTCTGATTTCGAAAATGGCATTCGAATATTGCAAGGTGACCTCACATCTTAAGTATTGAACTCTATCTGGTCATTTGTCAGCCATTCCCATCGGATAATGGCGCTTCCTGCTCTATCAGAACATTATCTGCTTTGCACTTTATCTTTGACGTCGTAAAACAGTCAGTTATCGTGACTTTATTCGCTAATGGGTCTGGCTTTTAACCCTCGACTCTTTTATAGTTGCTGTTTATAGTGCATTTTTAATTTGCATATGTTCTTAATCTAATCGATTTCTTCAAGGGTGTTGTCTGAACTCACCAACGGAAGTTTTAGAGCTATTAATACTTTTGAAAAATTGTATTATGAAATAGGTTGAGGTTGGTTACTTTTAACACGTTTTAAAATGTTTATTTTTATTATCAGAATATTTTCTTTGATTTTTTTTTATTCTTTTTTATAAGGCTGAAATAGGCTTTTTATGACGTCTAAAAAATGATCTTTTATTACGCCTGAAAAATAACTGATTATTTTATTACGTTAGAATTTGTATTCATTTGCGTGAGAAATAATTTTTCTTTTTGATTTTTTAACATTGAGCAATCTAACAGTCTAAAAAAGTAAGGATTTATTTTATCAAATTTAAATTTTTGGATTTTTATGACGTTTTAAAAATAAAATAGGTTTATGACTTGAAAATTATTTACTTTCTAAAAAAAAATTTTCTTTCATTACTTATGATAAATTATATGTATTTAATCAAATCTGAAACAAGATGATATTTTTTTTTTATAAATGTAAAAGGTTGATACTTTTACGCTTAGAAAATAAAAGATTTATTCTGTATATCTGTAATGGTTATTTTTTTTTATTGCCGGCTATAGATTATCGTTGCTCGTGATATTTGTAAGATAATCTGATATTAATTAAACCAAAAATATTATGATATATAAGTTTAGAAATATTTGTTTATCTCTTCTGATAATTTAGTCGAGGTTTATTGCCCCTGAAAAAAAAATAGTTCTTATTACCTACTAAAAAATATTGCTTCTGATATTTTATACCTCATATCCGAATTTCTTTTATATTAATCATGGGAAGCCATTTATGTTTCCATATAGAAAGTAATAAATTTTAGTTACCTCTGAGAAATAGTAAATTATTCATGAGTTTTATAAAGGTTCATTTATTTTTACTTTAAAGACAAACATAAAGATTCATTTTAATTTGATCCAGAGAACTTATCTGGAATCATTACAGAACCATTTGCATCTATTCATCCGATATCTCCCTTTGCAAATAGGCGGAAAACCAAACGAAATCCGCAATGGCCGTCAGCTACCGGCCGCGGATTTCCTCCCCCAAAACGTCGAGATCCGGAGTCGGTTTTACAAGTGAGAGAGAAGCGCCATCAATCATATTGATGACCAGCCCATGCCTGAACTTAAGCCTCGCTAATATTAGTAATCTCTTTGGTTCAACGGAAGCATTGTCTTGATTTATGAAGTATCAGCAGGCAATGTTGGGACCACCGATTTAATTTTGTTGTGGCGGGAAAGAAAAATGTTTTATCTTTAACCACAATCTTTTTTTGTTTTGTTTTGTTTTTTTGTCTCTTGTCTTGTTGCTTCCTTAATGAACGTGCTCAAAATGATGTTGAGGTTGAAGCCTTGTAATCCTTCGACCGATGTGAGTGATGGAAAACTCCAGCTCAGTTGATGTATAAGGCTACCTCCTGCTTATACGTCACAGATTCCCATTCATCATTCTCTGCAAATTGGCAGTTACGTTCTATGAGTGATTGGATAGCTTTGTGCATAGAAAAAAAAAAGGAAGCAGCTATTTTTCTTTTCGTTTTTTTAACGGACTATTTGTATTTTATCATTTGTGGGACAGGTTTGAAAAATGTCTAGGATAAAATGTAAAATCACAGCTTTGGTGTTTCCATTACGATACAAATGTTGTACTTTTTAAATTTACTTTTTTTTTTTTTTTTTTTTTTCTTTTTTTTTGGTGAATACGTAATTCTTAATACATGGAAAGAACAGGGATACAACAGAGTGTTGTATCCTTGTGCGAGTTGAGCTTTTTCTTGGGAAAGACACTTGTATGAAACACGTATTGTCTCGCTGATGACATACACAAGAGATAGAGACAATAAACTACACATGAGATAATTCATTATCTATTCCTTTGGCGTAACCAAAATATTTTGCCGGATAATTACATGCCGATGTACAGGCAAATTAACGTGTTGAGGCTTGGATATAATTTAACGCCCTAGAAAGACTACCCGTTTATAACGGTTACGTAGAGTGCAGGAAATTAATTTTAATTAATGCACTGTATATTAATAATAATATTTTATGGTGTTCGCACAACTTTTTCCATGTAATATATATATATATATATATACATATATATATATATATATACATATATATATATATATATATATATATATATATACATATATATATGTACAGGTATATATAATATATATATATATATATATATATATGTGTGTGTGTGTGTGTGTGTGCGTGCGTGTGTGTGTGTGTGTGTGTATATGAAATTATTGTGATTTTCCTTCAGATATAATTTTTATAGAACATATCGACTGTCTGTTTGTCGGTTTGATTCTACTATGATTTACAAATGTTTGACATTAATTCAGTAAATGCATCTGTCTCCATTCCATTAGAGCTGTCGCCATATGTAGGCTAATTGTATGCTTGGTAAATCAATAGTCCCTCTGGTGTTTATGTCATATTTCTGTCCTTTAAATTGCCAGCTCCTGTGTATTATGGCAAAATACATCACACGGTACCAAGGTAAAGGTCGTAAATTTTTCTGTCTTTATGTGAATTTACTAGTTTTCCTTACTATTATATGGCCCATCTATAGTCTAGTCTGCTATTTGAATGCTTTTGTTCTATTTCGTCTAAAAGATATGTTTTTATTGATAAAGTCATTCAATCCTTTTTATTGCGAATGAAAAAGTGCATTGATTAGAGAGAGAGAGAGAGAGAGAGAGAGAGAGAGAGAGAGAGAGAGAGAGAGAGAGAGAGAGAGAGAGAGAGAGAGAGTCTATGAAATACTTATAACATGAGCCTGTCGTTTTAGATCTAGACGATTCGTTCCGTTAGTTCCAATTTTTTTATTTTTTTTTAGTCTAAGTGGTGGTTGAAAGGTTATTTTTAGTCTATGTATAGTGGTGGTTGAAAGGTTATTTTTAGTCTATGTATAGTGGTGGTTGAATTGTTATTTTTAGTCTATGTATAGTGGTAGTTGAAAGGTTATTTTTAGTCTATGTATAGTGGTGGTTGAAAGGTTATTTTTAGTCTATGTATAGTGGTAGTTGAAAGGTTATTTTTAGTGGTGATTGAAAGGTTATTTTTAGTCTATGTATAGTGGTGGTTGAAAGGTTATTTTTAGTGGTGATTGAAAGGTTATTTTTAGTCTATGTATAGTGGTGGTTGAAAGGTTATTTTTAGTCTATGTATAGTGGTGGTTGAATTGTTATTTTTAGTCTATGTATAGTGGTAGTTGAAAGGTTATTTTTAGTCTATGTATAGTGGTGGTTGAAAGGTTATTTTTAGTGTGTGTATTGTGGTGGTTGAAATGTTATTTTTAGTCTATGTATAATGGTGGTTGAAAGGTTATGAATCTATTTTCTTCTTTTAAATGTAAAGTGTCTTAGTGTATATCTAAAATTATACCTGTTAACATAGGCGTAAACATACACACTTGTTGATAGGTAAATGTTCAATGGCCTTAAGAATGTATTCAGTTGAGGACATAAGACGCACGATCATTATCGCATTAGCGTTCAAGTCACACACGCAAGAAAACCCATTTCATAACAACACTTTAACTTTAACAGAACTTAAAGGTTCACACTTTCCTCACAGGAGTTTTCTTACCATCCCTTCCCTCCAATAAATCCTATTTTTCTTTCAATAAAACAACGGAAGCCCTTGACCCAAAATTTCCACCAATGCTTCCACGGGAACAATGGAATAAAGTCTATTCTTGTTGTCATGTATATGCGGACGTCAGGAGCTTAACAACATCCATTTCTTACCAGAACTGGAACAAGAGAAACGATTGTCCAATAAATCAGGGAGATGCCGCTCTCCAATTTTAAGTGGGTCTGACGGGGAGGTCGCTAGGAATGCCCCCTTTCCCCATTTCGCAATTTTCTTCATTTCAGCTTTAGGGAGGACACGGTTTCCCCTGCCTAGGGTGTAGGAATGGGCGGTTTGATTAATGCCATTCACTTGATCGACCTTGGGTCGTTTTAAGGTTAGCCTAACTCCCTTTGTTTATCTATTTTGCGTTTATAATTTATGTACAGTAAGTGTTTATCATTATAGAAAGTAATAATTTGAAACTGATTTTTCACTATAATACTTTATTGTTTGTGTAAGGATCGGAAGAATTATTAACCGTGTAGTTACTTACATACATACATATATATGTATATATACACACACACACACACATATATATATATATATATATATATATATATATATATATATATGTGTGTGTGTGTGTGTATCTGTGTCTGTCTGTCTGTATCTATATTTTATGTGAAAGCCAGAGCCCAGAAATTGGTTAATCATTGGATATTTTACATATGTCGTTTTGGAAATTTAACGTAAACGACAATGTTTGATGATATATTGAATAAATCATTACTTATTCCAATAAATCTGACATCTAAATGTCCATGATGTCCATAATTATCCCTTTCCGGGAAAGGCTAACTACACATCGCCCTGGAAAGAATTCATGTAGTTTATTCAATTTAATCACGATAGAAAAACGATTGTCGTATTTCAATATTATTTGTATTCCCATTATTTGATGAGAAATAAATAACTACTTGCACCAACCCAGCCATCACAAAAATCTGAACAATCACATTACTGTATTTTTACTTTCATTTTCATCTTTTGTCAATCGTCACCTACAACTTACTTTACTTTACTTTTACGGGTTTATTTCTCGCCCTCCATCAAACACTAAAGGTCTGTTCAGGCGGGCCTTGGTGTGTGAAAAAATAATTTCTTTCCAATTAACGTAGTTTAATTGTCAGGAACTGCAGTTATCCTTATTGATATCATTCATTTTCGTAGCCACAAGGGAATTACATACAAATGGCGTTTGAATTGTTTCGAAGCCTGCTCCCTACGTTTCTTTTATTTTTATTTTTTCTATCTGAAGGGGTGTAGCGGTCTATTTTGGGATCGTGTGTAGGCGTGTAGACTTAATTAAATGTTTGTTTAGTATTTAATGGGTAATGCATTAAAGTGTTTTATATATACATATACATAGACATGTCTGTCTGTCCGGGATTTCGTGTGTGTATGTGCGCCTGCATATATATATATATATATATATATATATATATATATATATATATATGTGTGTGTGTGTGTGTGTGTGTGCGCACAAATATATACGTATGTGTGTGTTCAAGTAATGTGTCTATAGATACATACATTTTATATATATATATATATATATATATATATATATATATATATATATATATATATATGAGGCCTCCGTCAATTATTAGTTAATCGTTTCAGAATTCAATGATGAAGAAAAAAGCAGTCGGAGAATTTCTTTTTATGTAATTATAATTGATATCTTCCTATATATTTTCACTTTGTATGATGTTCGATATATTTTTTTTTTCCTCATAATTACTCTCCCAACAAGCGACTCTTCTAAGTTAATAGCCTTGTAAGAATTTTACTTTCTAGATCTCACCCGTATCAATGTTAAACATTATGCTATGATAACCTTCTTCTTATCTTAGTCTAATGTCATGTTTAACAGTTGAACGCAAGACTCTATCAACAGAACAATTATTAATCAAACTGACAAATATTATACTGATTCTCATCCCTCCTCTCTCCAGCTCCCATCCCTATCATACCATTCTAATTCATCCGTCTCCGTCACCTCTGCAGCCGGCAACCATCCATCCATCCATTCATCCCAAATCCGATCGTCTCATTCTCTTCGTTAACAATATCTCTTATTCAACCCCGAATTAAAATGTTATGTAGACTAGGCCATTATCGCCATCACGCTTGAATAGGTTCTCATATAATTCTATCAATTTCAGATCACAGCGTTTGATCTCTTACTGTTATTTGGCCGGGGAGAGGGTTAGGAGTGGTCCAAGGAGGGATGAGGGGGCGGGGGTC
>NC_090739.1:18657250-18659750 GCF_036898095.1 Palaemon carinicauda
AAAAAAAAAAAAACAATAGATCGAGAAATACAAAATCTCTCTGTACACGAAAAGAAGAACAGCAACAACAGAAATGGAAAGGATACAAATCACACATCTAACATGAAGGGGAAAAAATAAAAAGAGCATTTTCCAAAAAGGTGGAAATATCTGGCCTTTTCCTGGTGTGAAAACAGCCGCCGAGTAAGTAATCAAAACTATCGAGAGGAGGAAAAAGAAATTTTCTTAACAGGGGGGAAACTTTAAGGAGCCGTGTCGGGAAATGTGTCTGGGAAAGGCGGAGAAAATAACGTCGTTTTGGTGATCGTTGGCCAACAAATTACGTTTTGCCCAGAAGGAATTTTCGGGTGGGGGGGGGGGGGGGGTGCGAAGAGAAATGGCAATGGTGACGGCTTACTGGAAATCGTGGTGCTAATGATTTATTTTTTGAAAGGGTACTGGCCCTTTTGATTTTAAGAAATGGTTTTTGTCATGTCGAAAAAAACGATATTATTTATGAGCCGGGTACTAGAATTTTGGCTTTCCCTGTTAAATGTATCCTTTGATAATGTTATCATATTGTTAATTGGTATAAATTGTGTCAATTTTAAAATAATAATTACTGGGGCAAAAGGGCTCAAAATTACACTAAAATTCGTTGTTTTGCTTAAAAAAAAAATTATTCCTTGTGTCGTTTCTTCATTGCCGCCTTAATATATATATATATATATATATATATATATATATATATATATATATATATATATATATATATATATGAGAGAGAGAGAGAGTAAGAGGTATAAATCGTATTTTTAATATTAAATGTTTGCCACCATATCCGGTGGGACAAAGTGTAAATAAATAGCAAAACTCACGAAAATTACATCCATTATACTGGTCGCTTCACCGCGGTGGCTGAGGAACACTGAAGCCATTATAACTAATTAAAACTTACGGTATCAAGTACCATTAATTAAATTTCAGACGATTTGCATTCTTAGCCGAGCTCAATCGTTCAATATTTTTATTCCTTAGATTTATTAATAACAGTCGTTACAACAAAGAAACTTCCTTAATCAGTTTTGAAATTCATTCATTCAAGTTGGAATATATTTAGATATGACAGGGATCATACTCGTATTTTCCTGTTGATGTATAAAGAGAGAGAAGGAAAAAAATCTATTTCATCGTGTTCTTATTCAGAGCTGTGATTGGCATCTAGATCATCATCGTCATCATCATCATATTTATCAGACCTTTTAGAGAGAGTGATTGTATCCTGGGCCATTGTTTCATGGCATAGCCAATCAAGCGAATTTTATTTTCCACTTTTATAATCTTGTTATGGCGCTCGGACAAAATGTTTTGTCTGATTGGGCGACCGAGGTCCAGTCATCACGGAGGTGAATTGCAAAACGGATATGAAAATTACATTTTTTAAATTGCATTGCTGCAATGTAATTGGCAAATGTCACGTCGCTGAAAATATAAACATATGATACATTATCCCAGAATGAAAAAAAATCAAATGAAATATATTGCAATGTAGCTGATAAAAGTACGTACCCACGTTATACTAAATTCCATTCCGTAATTGATGCATCACAAAACAAAAGGATTTTTTTTTTACGGATTGCTAAACTCTACGGTACGGAAAATGACTTTCATCTTTTTTTTTCACCATTTCTACTTTTGAAATGAAAATCATTCTGTTTATTGATTTAAAAATTTCAAAGTTACGTTCATTCGATTAACAGATTGCATGATCTTGGTGAGCAGGGTACAATAACGATGATTTTTCATTTACTTTTGATGGAATAATGTTCATCAGTTCTGTGCATTTGATCTCCTGTTTGCACATTTTATTGTTATTATTATTATTATTATTATTATTATTATTATTGTTGTTGTTATTATTATTACTTGATAAGCTACCACCCTAGTTGGAAAAGCAGGATGCTATAAGCCCAGGGGCCATAACAGGGAAAATAGCCCAGTGAGGAAAGAAAACAAGGAAATATAAAATATTTTAAGAATATAAAGAAAATTTTTTTTTTCTGAAATAGATGAAAAACTTGAAGAGGCTACTGTTATTGTAGTTTAGATTCGGCTGACGGAGTTAGATTCGCAAGATCTAAATTTCAGAGGAATATGAAGAATTCCGAAAAGTGTTAATCAAGAACATAAGATTATCCCTCGCTTTTAAAACGACCAGTTCTTGGATTGTTTTCTGTATGTGAAAGCAAAATTTTTAGTGAAATAACTACCCGCTTACATGGATTTTGCTTACACTACTTTTAGATAAAGTGTCTGCTTCGACCTCATGTTTGAGCGAGTTTTGTGATAATTGCGCCTCGTAAGCTTCCTACGAAATTAAAATATATTGCAATGTTCTGATCATATTTCTGATTAGTGGCCCCAGAAATATAAAGAAGTATTCATCTAGAAGTTCGAATATATATATATATATATATATATATATATATATATATATATATATATATATATATATATATAT
>NC_090739.1:18677250-18679750 GCF_036898095.1 Palaemon carinicauda
TTCTTCTTCTTCTTCTTCTTCTTCTTCTTCTTCTTATTATTATTATTATTATTATAATTATTATTATTACTATTATTATTATTATTATTATTATTACCACCTAATGCATCATTTGATTCATCATTATTATTACTACTACTACTACTACTACTACTACTACTACTACTACTACTACTACTACTACTACTACTACTTAATACAACATTTGATTTTGCAGTCCTGAGATTTCCAGGGGTAATTTTAGCCTGTTTCACAAATCAATAATAATGTTATTGTAAGGTCCGGGGTTCACTCCATACGCTTGTTGTTGACCCACCTATGGATGGGAGACAGTGTCAGCTGTTAGTCTAGAATCATCATCAGTAAGAATTTGCAGAAAGTATTAAGCACTGTTATAACAATCTATATATATGTATATGTATATGCAATATAATATAGCCTATATATATATATATATATATATATATATATATATATATATATATATATATATATATATGAAATATAATATATATATATATATATATATATATATATATATATATGAAATATAATATATATATATATATATATATATATATATACACACACATTTATACTTGTGTACGCGACCCATCAGAAATGACGGTATTATTTCGATAGATATGCACACACACGTTCCCCCTCTTACCAGGATATGACTACTCTCTCTCCGCTTCCCAAGGGACGGGAGGGCTCAGTGTGACCGGACAAAATACATATTTATGTATAAAGCCAGGCACCTGCTCTTTATTATATAGAGGCAATATATATTTTCAGGCGATAAATGAACATAATTTTCTTACGATTTGTTGCCATTCATACACCCTGAAGATGAAAGAAGAGAACAGGATTTTGTTTTGCAACTGATCAGATTAATTGGTTTTCCTTTCGTAGCAGAGAATTGAATAGGGTTTTCCTTCCCTATCGGCTGGGAATATAAGGTTTTACTTAAAGGCCGAGTTTTCGTTCCATACTAAATTTATATGCTTCTATTTTCGAAGAGAATGGCTTTCCCTTCTGTGTGAGGGCGTGTCAGACTGTGTGACTTTCATTTTCTATATAAGGAGAAAGTATATGGCTTTCCTTATACAGATGAATGTCAGAATAATGCATTTTCCTCCCATAGCAAAATGAAATAATGCATGGTTTTCGTTTTCCGGATCGTCTGAATATCTAGTTATGTCGTTACTGATGGTCAGATTGTAGCGTTTTTATTTTCATAGTTTTCTTGTTATTTCATAGCAAGTTGCAATCAGAATATTGTGTATGTATGGTTCTTTATATTAGTTAGCAACACACACACACATATATGTATATATATATATATATATATATATATATATATATATTATATATATATATATATGTGTGTGTGTGTGTGTGTGTACTGTATAATTCATATATGCATTACATTTTTCCATTCATTGAAAATCGTTGTAACTAATGATATGGAAATTCCCATATAAAGTGTTACTATATTTTACATATTTCGTATTCATTTTATTCTAACAAAAAACACGCAATACATTTTCCTGATAAATGGTACACGTTTGTCAATGTCCTCTTCGCTTATGTAAAAACATTCAAACTCAAGCAGTGGACATTTGTCTGTATGATATATTTTACATAGCAAAAAGACAATGATATGAAAATATTTTGTGATATTAAATATTATACAAAGCAAGGTGGTTTATTGTCAAGCCTGTATAGATTTAGCTAAATGAAGCAGCAAAGAGAAATTTAGTGGAATTGTTTTCAATTGTTGTTTTAGATTATTTACTTCACGGTAAATGAATAAGAATAAATTATATATTATGCAGATACAATTTACTTGGATACAAAGAAATGGAACTATTAACTAAAATAGACGTGTTTAGAGAATATATTATAAAGAATGTTTTGATTAAATAAAAAAAAAATAAACAGGAACCACGAAAAATATGTATATATAACCCCATCCCACCCAAAAAATCAGAAATTCTAAAAAATGAAGGAAGCCAAAAATAGCAAGGTTGCCCTGCCCAGAGCCCCCGGAACCTCCCGAAGTCGGAATTTTCTCGAATTCAAAGTAGCGGTGGCATGATTGTCGACATAATAGCCAAAGTTCTGAAAATAAAAGCCAATTGTAGCTTATAAAATTCTGTCGTTTCCATGAACACTGACAGACGTAATAGGCAGGAAAATGTGTGTGAAAAGTTGGTATTCCAGGAAATCTGGGTCTCTCCAGGCGGAAAAAAAATGAATCGTAAATCTTCATGCGCATTTTTATATGAACGGGTTATTTATATACACACACATCACACACACATCACGCACACACACACACACACGTATATATATATATATATATATATATATATATATATATATATATGTATGTATACATGTGTTTGGGGGTGCTCATACAATGTATAGGTGTGTATAATACATTTGTATATACAGTATATAAACACCTTATGTTCCCTTGTTTTTTTTCTTT
>NC_090739.1:18682250-18689750 GCF_036898095.1 Palaemon carinicauda
TCAAACAACATTCGGTTTGTAGTTTTACCTTTTTGTCTCGCAATTCTGCCTTTGTTAATTGTTTATCCCGTATATTCTTTATTTTTAGATATCCTCTTCCTTATTGGGAAGTTTTCCTTTTTCTAGGCAGTGGGCTTGTAACAGCATGCTTTTCCAGCTAGAGTTGCACCTTGACTTTTGATGTGTGTGTATATATATATATATATATATATATATATATATATATATATATATATATATATATATATATATATATATATATAAATGTTTGTGTGTATAGTTATTATTAGAATGAGGATATTTACCAGTCCGATAAGTCAAGTTGACAAAAAAAAGCAATTAATAGATGTGCATGAGTGTTGTAATTCAAGGGGTACTAGTTTGTTGAGTGTAGTTGGAAAAGTGTATGGTAGAGTACTGATTAGTAGGATTAAGGATAAAACAGAGAATGCAATCTTAGAAGTACAGGGTGGTTTTAGAAGAGGTGGGGGTTATATGAATCAGATTTTTACAGTTAGGCAGATATGCAAGAAATATTTAACAAAAGGTAAGGAGGTGTATGTTGCGTTTATGGATCTGGAGAAAGCGTATGATAGAGTTGATAGGGAAGCAATGTGGAATATGACGAGGGTATATGGAGTTGGTGGAAGGTTGTTGCAAGCAGTGAAAAGTTTCTACAAAGGTAGTAAAGCAAGTGTTAGGATAGGAAATGAAGTGAGCGATTGGTTTCCGGTGAGAGTGGGGCTGAGACAGTGATGTGTGATGTCGCCGTGGTTGTTTAACTTGTATGTTGATGGAATGGTGAGAGCGGTGAATGCTCGAGTGCTTGGACGAGGATTGAAACTGGTAGACGAGATTGTCCATGAATGGGAGGTAAATCAGTTGTTGTTTGCAGATGATACTGTACTGGTTGCAGACTCGGAAGAGAATTTGGAAGGGTGTGTGAGAGAAGGAAGTTGAGAGTTAATGTGAGTAAGAGTAAGGTTATGAGATGTACGAGAAGGGAAAGTGGTGCGAGGTTGAATGTCATGTTGAATGGAAAGTTACTTGAGGAGGTGGATCAGTTTAAGTGCTTGGGGTCTGTTGTTGTAGCAAATGGTGGAGTGGAAGCAGATGTACGTCAGAGAGTGAATGAAGGTTGCAAAATGTTGGGGCAGTTAAGGGAGTAGTAAAAAATAGAGGGTTGGGCATGAATGTAAAGAGAGTTCTGTATGAGAAAGTGATTGTACCAACTGTGATGTATGGATCGGAGTTGCGGGGAATGAAAGTTACGGAGAGACAGAAATTGAATGTGTTTGAGATGCAGTGTCTAAGGAGTATGGCTGGTGTATCTTGAGTAGATAGGGTTAGGAACGAAGTAGTGAGGGAGAGAACGGGTGTAAGAAATGAGTTAGCAGCTAGAGTGGATATGAATGTGTTGAGGTGGTTTGGCCGTGTTGAGAGAATGGAAAGTGGCTGTCTGCTAAAGAAGGTGATTAATGCAAGGGTTGATGGGAGAAGTACAAGAGGAAGGCCAAGGTTTGAGTGGATGGATGAAGGGAAGAAAGCTCTGGGTGATAGGAGGATAGATGTGAGAGAGGCAAGAGAGCGTGCTAGAAATAGGAATGAATGGCGAGCGATTGTGACGGAGTTTCGGTAGGCCCTGCTGCTTCCTCCGGTGCCTTGGATGACCGCGGAGGTAGCAGCAGTAGGAGATTCAGCGTTATGAAGCTTCATCTGTGGTGGATAACGGGAGAGGGTGGGCTGTGGAACCCTAGCAGTACCAGTCCCTTGTGAGGCTGGGAGGAACGTAGACAGGAGAGATCCCCTTTTTTGTTTCATTTGTTTGATGTCGGCTACCCCCCAAAATTGGGGGAAGTGCCTTGGTATATATATATATATATATATATATATATATATATATATATATATATATATATATATATATATATATGAAATAGATGATAAAGTGATGAAAACATATATGCATATTTGATAGAAACGCATAAAAATAAGTAACAAATTTGTGTAAGTTATAGCTCTGCTTATATACTAGTCTCTTTTTAAAGATTGTATTTAACCAGAAGACAAACTTTGGTAAACAACCAAGGCATCAGCAAAGTCTGCTAACTGTCGAATTTACGACACCTTTCAGACTCGGGGCAAATCGTCCTATGCCAGTATTTATGTCACTTTCTTGTGTCAGCGGAAATTTTGCCAACTGGAAGACATTACTTTCGTTAAATGCATTGTATCAAGACCTAATGGCTGATTTTTAGTGTTTCTCGTGTTTTATTTCAAATCGCATTTCTTTTAGAATTAAAACTTATACTTGTTTAGAATTGATTACAATGCTTAAAGTTAAGGTTACAGGTAATGGTATTATTAATTGTATAGCTATATATATATATATATATATATATATATATATATATATATATATATATATATATATATATATATATATAAATGTGTGTGTGTGTGTGTGTGTGTCGTGATTTTAATGGTACTTTCATGTTTTAACTCAATGCATCAACATATATTTGTATATTGATTTTGAGACTTAGTGCCAAGCACTATGGTTTGGTTTGATTCTAAAGTACTTTTGGGGATTAAAAAGAAAAGAAATTCATATATTCATTTTCTTTACTATTCATCTCACACATTGTGTTAGAAGTTAATTATTTTCAATATTACTTTAATCTATTTTATAACAATCATTATGGTTACCATTATTTATTGCCGAACCATCCCTTCCCACCTTTATCTTACTTTTGTATGAATTACGACGTAACGTTGAAACTTCCAAAAGCCTAAAAAAGGTAATAATGACTTTAGAACTATTTCCAGCCTTTAAAATTTCCAACTAGTTTCTTGTCGATGTCAAGCCGTGATAAATTATAAGTAAGTCTCGTGAGTATTGTACTGAAGCTGTATTTAGGCTGTCCAGAACACCCATAAACTTTGTACATAGCTTGACTCCTTTATGCTATGCAGCAAGATTTAAAGATATTAAGCAAAAATACTTCTTTATCGGTATCCAACATCATTTTCATATTATTCCAGTGACCTGTGTAAGTGTCAAATGATGGCTAATATTGTAATGGGTCTAGTCACAATTCACTAAGAGTCCCCACGGACCGTTAATATTTTTTATAGATTTCTGATAAAATAAACTTTCGGTGTCCCACCATCGTCGAATGTTGTCCTGGTTTTGTTATTAACTAGGTCCATAACTTATAATATTACTCGTATAACCGTATACTCTTGCAATACCAGCCACAGCGGGAATTAGTGTAAATGTTGTGAAAGTGGGACCTAAGGTTTACACACCTAATGGAATTATTAGGAATAAAGAAATTGGAGTTGCAAAGAATTTTTTTCTCTTTAAACTCTTTATCTGATTTGAGACTTGGAATTAGTTTTGCCAAGTACAAAGTACTGTGAAATGTACTTAACGGATCTAACGCAGCGTTAAAGATTTCAAAGAATAATGTATGGAAGATTAAAAAAAAAATCTACTTCTATTTAAGTAGTAGTAAGGTATGACAAATATTAAGTTTAAAAAATAACTTTAAATGAACAACGGCACCTCGCTCATAGTAAGCAGCAAAGAAACAAACGGGACGTTGCGAGATTCTCCAAAATTTTCCGCTCGAAGGCTGGATTTTCTAGACAAAACACCGCGGGGGTATCTTTGCGAAAAGACTTAAGAGAGTCGATTTATTGTTTAGCCAATTGAGGAGGAGATAATAAAACTCCGTTTTATTTCCAGGTGGCGAGGCCCATTGTCTGCCTCAGAGACAAACAATAGCTGGTAAATTCGTCTATTGGTATATTGACTTTTATAAAGTTTCTTTTGTAAAGTTTTGTTTTCGTTATGCCATTTACTTTTAGTAGGTCCATAACACACACACACACACACACACACACCCACATATATATATATATATATATATATATATATATATATATATATATATATATATATATAGTGTGTATAAATATGTTTTTAGCTAAATTTTTACCAATCTATGTGCTGGGAACTGGAGGTTTAGACCATCCCGGAACCACATTTTTAACGAGTAGATGGTATACAGGGGAAAAATTTTATATATATATTTAATATATATATATATATATATATATATATATATATATATATATATGTATATATATATATATATATATATATATGAAATGCATATAGGTAGATAGATAGATAATTTTTAATAATTGCTTCAATTATTTGCTATCTCTTTTGCAGTTAAAGACAACACGCACTAAATTAAAATATAAATGATTATTGATGAGTTTCAAAACTGAATACTGCTAAAGAATTGGCGAAAGAGAAAAGGAAAAAAGATGTCCTCATCAATTAATTATTGATGATGTGCAGCTGAAATGGCAAAAGAGAAAAAAGTGTATCGCCGTTTGATTCAGAGATTCATTATTCAAATTTCGTAAAGATAAATTTGAAAAGAATTTACAAAAAGATAAGATGAAGGTGCTTATTTGCATATCTCTTCACTGAAGTATGATACAGATTACATTCGTTGTTAAGAAAAGAAAATCTTTAAGAAACCCCAGTTGTTTAAAAAAAAAAAAAAAAAAAAAAAGTCGTTAAATAGCTTTTGAAGAAATCAGGAAGCGATCGAAGACTATAGACATAATGCTCGCTGGATCCTGAAGCTGAACCTTTTACATTTAATTACTGACATAAAGATAACAACAAAATATTGTTATTTTCCTTGTGATGAAAATTGTCAATAATAGTGTTCTTGAAACTGTAAATCAGTTCTAGATTGCAAAATATAACACCTAAAAGAATATGTAGAAAAAATAGTTCTTGTATCATCAAAAGCAAATCAAATTAAAACTCCAATTTATTTCACAAATCGAACTCAAATGCAAAATCATTTCAGAATTCGAATTCAAAAGCCGACTCATTTCACAAATCGAACTTAAACGCCATTTGATTTCACAAATTGTACTTCAAAGTCAATTCATTTCACAATTCAAGCTTAAAATCTAATTTATTTCACAAATCGAACTCAATAGGTAACTCATTTCTCAAATGACATTCAAAATCTGATTCATTTCACAAATTGAACTTGAAAGCCGATGCATTTCATGAAACGAACTCAAAACGTCGATTTATTTCACAAATAATACACCAAAACCAATTCATTCCACAACTCGGAACTCAAAAGCCGATTAATTTCACAAATCGAATTCAAAAGCCAATTCATTTTACAAATCGAACATAAAGACTGATTCTTTTCAGATACCGAACTCAAAAGCTGTTTCATTTCATAAATTGAACTCAAAAGCCGACTCGTTTCACAAATCGAACTCAAAAGCTGATTCATTTCATAAATTGATCTCAATAATCAATCAATTTCAGAAATCAAACTCAAAAGCCGTTTAATTTCACAAATGGAGCTTAAAAGCCGATTCGTTTCACAAACCGAACTCAAAAGCTGACTCATTTCATAAAGTGAACTCAAAAACCGTCTCGTTTCACAGATCAAATTCAAAATATAATTCATTTAACAAATTTAACCCAAAAGCAGATTTATTACACAAATCAAACTCAAAACCCAAATCATTTTACAAACTGAACTCAAAAGCCGATTCCTTTCACAAATTGTACTCATCTGATTACTTTCACAAATCGAACTTAAAAGCCGATTAATTTCAGATTGTACTTAAAAGACGATTCATCTCACAAATCGAACTCAAAACCCGATTCATTTCACAAATTGTACTCAAAGGCTGATTCATTTCACAAATCGCACTCAAAAGACGATTCATTTCACAAATCAAACTTAAAACCCAATTCTTGTAACAAATCATACTGAACAGCCGATTCATTTAACAAAACGTACTCTAATCCGATTCATTTCACAAATCGCACTCAAAAGACGATGTAGTTAACAAATCAAACTCGAAAGCCGATTCTTTCATAAATCGCACTCAAAAGCTGATTCATTTCACAAATTGTACTTAAATCTAATTCATTTTACAAATCATACTCAAAAGACGATTCATTTCACAAATCACACCCAAAAGACCATTCATTGAACAAACTGCACTCTAATCTGATTCATTTTACAAATTACATTCTAAAGCTGATTCACATCACAATTCGTACTCAAATATGACTCTTTTCACAAATCATACTCTAAAGTTGATTCATTTCACAAATCATACTCAAAAGCTGATTCATTTCACAAATCGTACTCAACAGCCAGTTCAATTTTGCAAATTGCTCTCGAAAGCAGATTTATTTCACAAATCGTACCCAAATCTAATTCGTTTGACAAATCATACTCAAATGCCGATTCATTTAAAAAATCGTACTCAAGAGACAATTAATTTTACAAATCGTACTCAAAAACCAATTCATTTAACAAGTTTACGAGCGCCGGTTCCAGTGCCTGGCCTTTGACCTGAATTTTATAAATACAATCCATTTCACAAGTTGCGCCATAAAGAAATGACAGTTCTTCCACACCAGCATTAATCCGATGTGAATTTATTTTATTGAAAAACCTTTATTATTCGAATAAAGAAAGAGATATGCAAAATTAACCAAATTACGATTACTTTCACAACTTTAACCTTGCAAACCATAAAATAACCTGAGGTCATGGTGTTAGGTCATCTAATTCAAAGGGCAAAAACTGTGACACGAAATGAAATCACTCAGTAAGGGAAAAGAAACCAATCAAATATTATTAACCTTACAGTTTACAGGCTTTACCTCGAAGAGTGATGGGGTGTTCTTCTCAAACCAATAATGATGTGAGGTCAGGATATCAGGCCGCCCAATACATAGATCCAGCCAAATGATCATTCCTCTAAGCCATATACAAAATCTCAATCATCTCCAATATCATGCGAGGGATGTTTTCTTTTTTTGTGGTTTCTTTTTTATATTTCTTCTTTGGAGGAGGAGGGCCGCATGCCAAGTCGAATCGAGAGAGAGAGAGAGAGAGAGAGAGAGAGAGAGAGAGAGAGAGAGAGATTTTCCTCCCTCAAAACTGTGGAATGGTATTAAGAGAGAGAGAGAGAGAGAGAGAGAGAGAGAGAGAGAGAGAGAGAGAGAGAGAGAGAGAGAGAGAGAGAGAGAGTGTTTATTCCCTCAAAACTATGAAAAGGCATTGAGAGAGAGAGAGAGAGAGAGAGAGAGAGAGAGAGAGAGAGAGAGAGAGAGAGAGAGAGAGACTCCTGTGAGGATGTTAACTTTTATAAGTTTTTTTCGGGTGAGGAGGACTGAATTCCGTGTTGACCCGGGAATAGAGAGAGAAAGAATCACCAACTTATTTTTTTCTCTCTATTCCCTTAATGATTCCAAAGGCCTTTGGGAAACGTTAATGAGGTTGAGAGGAAAGCACCGCGGGAGGCTGGGAAACAATAAACCCATCCTAATTTCCAAAAATGGAAATTAAATGGAAGGACACTTACAAATTTATGGGAAAATAAGAAATAGAAAATTACTGAAAATCTTTGGGA
>NC_090739.1:18697250-18699750 GCF_036898095.1 Palaemon carinicauda
CATTTAATGCGCACACGGTACATCATAAATTTCACCTTTCACTCTATAGGTCTTACAAACGATCAACTTTTGCGTATTTGACCTCTATCAATTGAAACAAGTAAGTGACATGTAATTTATGACTTTATTTATGGGTGCTTATAAGAAGATATTTTAGTTGATAGTTCTTAGGCCTCTCTCTCTCTCTCTCTCTCTCTCTCTCTCTCTCTCCTCTCTCTCTCTCTCTCTCTCTCTCTCTCTCTCTCTCTCTCTCTCAGAATAAAGAGTAAAAAATAATATATTAATTATCATCTGGCTTCAACGAGCATTGCTGCTCACCGTGTGCGGATAACCTATTCCCCAGTACATCTCGCCCCAAATCTCCTTCACATGTTTTCAGCAATACCACATGTGAGATAGAGAGTGCTGATAGGGTTTGTTATAGACAAGGACAAATCCTGATTCATTTGTTTCGTGCTGTAACCTAGAAAGGAAAGATCTTGGTTAATTCATGTTGTAACTTAGGATCAAAATCCTGGTTGATTTGTTTTGTAACTAAGAAACAACATGAAAATTCTATATTTTTTTCACAACTCAGCATGCATTCATCATAAGCTCATCAACGTCATGTTAATCCTCTTAATCATAAACTATGCATATGTCCAGAATCTTCTTTTGATTAACAACAAGAAGACACACAACCCTTTAAATGTCAATCTTCTCAATTCTCCTTTTCCTATAAGTCGTTAAGACACGAAAAAAAGTTCGGTCCATCTTTTCAGCTATGTTAACATTACCGGGCGTCATTATCCTTTTTCGTTTACAGGTTTCAGCCTTTTTAGTTGACTCGTAACAACGCCATCATTTACTGTAAAATGTGTTCTTTCTTGCGTAAAATATTTTATCCATACTCAAAACTTTGTAATATAATTTATATACTTTTATGACCTTAATTGTGGGAAGGTAAACTCCTAAATTTCTTTTTATTTAACTTTTATGACCTTCAGTTTATGTTGATTTATTTTGTTAAAATTTTGAATTCCATTAGATGGATTATGTGTGCTATAAAAAGTCTATTTAACCTCTTATCAGTACTCGACCTCTTGTCCGAATTTTTTTAATATTTTATTGCACAAAATCTTGGTCAACCATTCTAGGTACCTCCTGTGTTATATCTCATCCTATCAACTTTTCCGTAAGTTTTCTTTTTCGATATAACAAGCCTATGTATGACAAAACCTATCTCTTAAGTAAAGTTGTGATAGCTTATTGGAAACGACCCTGCTTGGCAATCATGCTGGACGGGTGTTCGAGTTCCGCTCAAACTATAGTTACTAGTAGTTTCTGCAGCAATGATTAGCTGACCCTCCTTGGTCCTAACTTGACGGAGACGCCTTGCTTATCACAAGGTCAGTCTCTAGATTGTCTCTGCCATTCATGGGTGACCTTTAAACCTTTAGACTGTCTTGTTATCGATATGCAACAACAGCAGACAATCACATTTCTCTTCTATTGTGCCTTTCATCACTCAATCTCACTTTTCCAGTTTAAAGGGTTTTATAATCAATGAAACATTGAAGTACATTCGGTCTTAAGGCCCATTACTTCATATTATTTTTTTCTTTATTGGATATTCCTTAATTGTTTCTTAATATTTATTATGAATTTATTCAAAACGGAGGACCATTATTTAAGGAAAGAATGAAGTTTTGAACCTTTCCGGATCAAGATTCTTTTTACTATTTTACAACTAAGGTTTGTAACAACGTAATAGTAGCGTAATTAGTCGTAGTAGCAGCAGCAAACTTGTTACTATCATTCTGAAAACAAAAATGAACTCGAAAAAAATGGAAACCACCTTTTTTGTGTGTTTTAATCATAAAAAATTCCCGCGATAAACTTCAAGTAGGACGCAGATGATTAATCACCTTCAGCTGATGGGCGTGGCCTCTAACGAAGGGGAAATATGGAATATTAACGTGTTGAAAAAAATATATACATATCCGAAGTGAATATGTATATATACATGATTTATACAGGTACGATGGAGCGGAAGCTCATCTGTAGTAGATGATATAGGCTCTGTAATTAGGAAGAGTGATGTGCAATTAGGCCCGTCGTTATGCGATCCTAAACACCGGAATGTTGTTGCATCGCTTTTAATGTGATTAAAAAATAATTAGAAAGAGAGAGAGATAGAGCTAACTAAGTCGGCGGATAAGCCCCAGAAACATCGGGATAGAACAAGGCGAGAGGAAATTGCGAAGGAATTAGGAAGAGACTGACCTGGCCTCGTTCGTCTATAAAGCACGATTTCACTTTTGGTCGCCATTAAAATTAGATAAACATGCATTCGTCCTCAGAGGCTCGGTGTTTATTCTTATATTTCTTGTATTTGAGCTCGTAAAAGGCTTTAGGCTGGCCCTTTTATTGGTTGTTGTGGTCGTAGGCTTGCACTTTTATGCACACACACAGATATATATATATATATATATATATATATATATATATATATATATAT
>NC_090739.1:18704750-18729750 GCF_036898095.1 Palaemon carinicauda
AGAGAGAGAGAGAGAGAGAGAGAGAGAGAGAGAGAGACGAGTTACGAAGAAATATTAAGTGAGCACTTTCGGTGAAGCTGAGATGGCTCACTTTTCAAGAACACCGCAGGGTTGTCTGAAATAATATAGAGGTTTGTCCATAGACTAAGATATTTACATTTAGGTAAACAAATACGAAAGTATGAGAAAGACCTGGATAGAGTTTTTGCATTGCACTATCATATAATATGTAGTCAACTTGAGCACTAGGAATAAAAGAAATATGCTATGCAGGCGATGGCTCTATACCAATGAATGAGCGGCAGATACTGAGAAAATTTTCTTAATTTTGATTCAGCGTAGGCGATGAATTTGCCAATAAGCATAAGATTTCTCTGCAAGCAACTTATATATATATATATATATATATATATATATATATATATATATATATATATATATATATATATATACATAATGTGTATATATATATATATATATATATATATATATATATATATATATATGCATGTATACACACGCATATATATGTGTTTGTGTATGTTTATATTCATATTATTCTTGTATATGCGAATTGCATGTACTGTAATAAGATAGTTTTAGTATTTACACAAGGATAACGTCAGTGACAATAACAACGGGTGGGATGCATCAAATTGAGCACTCTAAAATTATTGAAGTAGTTATCAGAAGAGGCAACCTTTCTTGAACTCATGCTATTATTAATGAAAGGATCCAATTCTTACAATTTCCGTAAAGTGAACATTTGGAAATTGGCGAAAGCATTGGAGCTGTAAAAAGAACGCGTCTCACTCTGGTCTTCTGTCGTCCTCAGTGCGAACCTTGTAATTAAGTGTAATTTACGAAGGCTTCAGGTAATTAAATTTCTTCGCAATGAAATCCGATTATATATTAGTGATCTTACACTGCCCACTCGCCCGAGTAATTGAATGCTATCGGAAATTTTGACAAATGAGCGAAATTCAACGGGGTTCGTTTTGTCTCGCGGCTCGTTCGTTGTGGACTTCGCTTTTTCTTAATTGTTCGTCCTTTTTTCAATAAAGATCGTTTACGTTGATATTTTGATTCTTGTTACGTGAAAGCTGCCAATACTTTTTAGAAAATTATCCAAATGTTTTAAAAGATTTCTGAGCGTCATAATCACCGTTAAATGGTACTGAATGCACACTACTTAATTGCTTTACTAATGTTGCTTTGAAATATTTTAAACATAAATTTCGACCAAAGATTAATTATTCCTTATGATTAAAGCAAAATTTGCGTAAATTATATTCTCATGAAGTAAAAAGAGATCAACAAGAGTTTTTGTATGCGTTTGTTATTTCGTCATATATATTTGATTATGGTTTGATTATACAAAAAACATAATTTTCTAGTGAATTTGCCTTGATGTAAAATTATCATATTATATTAATATTAAAATGCAGTAATGCACTGCTTCCGTCACAATTATGCTCCTTTAATTGATACTTGGCTAGTTAGTGAGGTGCCCAGGTATTTGATAATATTATACCTGTTTATATCTGTCTATTCATCTAACTGTCTATCCAAATATCTATTAACTATATATCACTGTGATTGTATGTGAGCACTCAAGTATTCCTACTACTGGCCCTTTGAAGATTTTCACACCCTATGAAGCTTTCATCTTTAGCATCCTAAAAGAGCAGACGTTTTGGTGATGATCACCTTAGGTGAAGAGGCTCTTTTTGCCATTTACGGGTCATTCCCTTTCACTACGGGGCTCACAACCCCTCGCAAAACACTTTCCTGCCTTGTTGCTCATATTCGTCCCGTAAGCTATTGCCAGTGCTTATGGCAGGAATGCCTAGTACCGCTGTCTACTTAAGGTAGCAGTTTAAAGGTTTAAAGGCATCTCATGAATGGCAGGGGCAAGGGACAGTGACATTGCCCTATCAGACAGGGCAATGCCCTAGAGACTGACCATGATCAGCGCCAAAGCCCCCTCTCCACCCAAGCTAGGACCAAGGAGCGCCAGGCAATGGCTTTTGAGGAATCAGCAGACATACCTATAGGCTCCTCAAAACCCCCCATCCTTAGCTTACAAGGATGGTAAGGTTACAGTGACCATAAAATAACGAGTTTGAGCGGGACTCGAACCCCAGTCTGGCGTTCACCAGTCAGGGACGTTACTACATCGGCCACCAAGTATTTGTACCGTTAGCATAAAGACGAAGAGGATATTCTGCAATTTAGAGGATCTTTCCTTCCAGAAAGGAGTTCACAACCCTTTGCCAGGTACTCTGCCTCCATTGGAAAAAAATCATGAAATCCCATGAAATCACGGGAGTGGATTAGATATCAAGTTGAATGGCACAGTGTCTGCAGTGTTTCAGGACGTTGATGATAAACTGTTTATGTAGGTGCGTTAACAGACTATTGTTGTACAGTTTCCATGCAGAGGTACATTTCTCTGAGATGTGAGTTACATTAAACAGGCAGGGCTGACCACTACAGTTAGCCTAGTAGTCACGCCTGTTATGATAAATGAATAATGATGATATGAGTAAGGTTGCAAGCCCCATCCCTTATTTCCTTGAACCCATCAGATGATTGTACCCATCAACAGGTCTATAGTCCATTTCTTTTAGCGATGCATATTTGCACCGACTCGCGGCGTTGCCCTTTTAGCTCAGAAAAGTTTCCTGATCGCTGATTGGTCAGAATTATCTTGTCCAACCAATCAGCGATCCGGAAACTTTTCCGAGCTAAAAGGGCGCCGCTGCGAGTCGGTGCAAATATGCATCGCTAAAAGAAATGGACTGTAGTGATTGATACCCTTGCTTGAAAATTATCCCAGAAAATTTAAGACTGAGTAGTAAACCACTCTATCTGCCGTCCACCTACGCACATCTGCTCACGGTGGTGATATGTGATAGGTCATTATATCAGTTTCAGTTGTTTCTATAAAACATGAGTAGGGGTTGAACTCCGGATTTAGTAGTGGAATTCCTGAGACTGTCATATCCAAGTTAATTCACAGATTAAGATTCCATCAATTAGTCATCATCATTTTGCGTAGCGCAACGTTCAAAATCATCGCGGGAAATTCGGCGAATCATCATAATTACCGAAGAGCTTCGATGCATTAGTCAATGCCGCCTTTGCTAAAGGACGCATCTCGCGGGATGCAGCCAAATTCGTCATTATAAAGTATAATTGCAGGATACACTGTCCGACATTCATTGCCGACCAAGACGTGAAATCTCTCTCTCTCTCTCTCTCTCTCTCTCTCTCTCTCTCTCTCTCTCTCTCTTACTCTCTCTCTCTCTCTCTCTCTCTCTCTCTCTCTCTCTCTCTCTCTCTCTCTCTCTCTCTCTCTCTCTCTCTCTCTCTCTCTCTCTCTCTCAAGAAAAGTCTATGAAAAGAAATGATAATGTCTTTAGATTATATTTTGTTAGCAATTGTGCTCGTGCGATTAGATAGTAATGAAACGTAAATATCAGAATTTATTGAAGATAAAATCATGTTACGCAAAATCAAGAGAAACAATGTTTAAGCCTCTTGAAATGTAACTTTGTATGATATTAGATTTACAATTGATTTTTATTCGTCTTAAATTCCATTTCGAGGGTCAAGCAGATGTTAGGATACACTAGTTCCGAAATTAAGCGAACGGTAACTAAATATCATACCAAAGTCTTAAAAGAAATAAATACCCACTAGTGTCATAATATGTCATGAATATTAAAGATAATACATTTGAGAAAGGAATTTATATCCTTAAATTTCAAAAATAATATATTCGTTAAAGGAATTTATATCCTATAAATATTGAAAAATAATACATTTGAAGAGGAATTTATATCCTTCAATCAAAAAAAGATAATACATATGAGAAATGAATTTACATCCTTCAAACATGTAAAATGATACAGTTAAGAAAGGAATTTATATCCTTCAAATATCAAGAATAATACTTTTGAGCGAGGAATTTATATCCTTCATATATTAGAAATAATATTTTTAAGAAAGGCATTTATATCCTTCAAATATAAAAAATAATACACTTGAGAAAGGAATCCATATCCTTCATATATTAAAAATATTACTTTTGAGAAAGGAATATATATTCCTCACGTACTGAAAATGATGTTTTTTAATAAAGGAATTTATATCCTTCAAATATTAAAGATAATACATTTCAAAAAGCAATTTATATCCTTCTTATATTAAAAATTTTAATTTTTAAGAAGGAATTTATATCCTTCAAATAACAAAATATTGTACATTTGAGAAAGGAATTTATATCCTTTCTTGGGTATTTTTATTAAGGGAAAGTTTGAACTGATGATAATAATAATAATAATAATAATAATAATAATAATAATAATAATAATAATAATAATAATAATAATAATAATAATAAAACCACTAGATCCCCGAGAGTCTTACATCGCACAAGAAGATAAAGATATCTGTGCCTTAAGATTATCTTTCGAAATCCCCAAATTCACTTTTGGATTTCAGAAAAGAAATTTGTCATCATTTTCCAGATGCTCAATTCACAGATACGCACCATTAGACAGAATCAGCCGAAGAGAGAGGAAGACTTATTGTTTCCAACCTTTCCTGTCTTCGGCTATTGGTTTTAAAAGGAGTCTTCTTAATATGAAAATTTTTATTATTTCTATTATTGATACTATGTTCCTTTTTTCCATAATATTTTTCTTATGTTTATCAAACTCTTACTTTTTCTTTACTTCTTGAATGAACGAACTGGTCAGATGAATGGTTAATATTATTTATTAAAGCTTAATATGGAATCAATGGTATAAATAGATGGTATAAATAGACCATTGGTTCAGGAACTCTTAGCCTATAAAAATTTCCCTTAGTTATTTTGATTGAAATTTTCACTTAGGTGTTTTGATGACAAGTTCTTTATTTATAGGTATGGTCATTAGGACTTTAAATTAAATTTTTCTTTTCTTTTCTTAGTAACTTAGCAATACGGTGAGCAATGAAAGAATGTTTACTTCCTTGCATTTGGTTTTCCTTGGATGGTTTATGGTGAATTATTATTATTATTATTATTATTTTTATTATTATTATTATATATTATTTCTTGCTAAGCTACAACCCTAGTTGGAAAAGCAGGAGGCTGTAAGCCCAGGGGCTCCAACAGGGAAAATAGCCCAGTGAGGAAAGGAAACAAGAAAAAATATATTTTAAGAACAGTAACAACGTTAAAATAAATATTTCCCATATAAACTATAAAAAACTTTCCATCTGCTATAAATGTAAGTTAATGGTTTATCAGTCTGCAGTAATGGACCCTCATATATCTAGAAAATCAGTTAACATTTCCATGTATAATTTTATCATTTCCTTGATGTTTTCCATTCTGTCATTATTTATTAATGTATTGTAGGGTTGTGTTGAATGCCTGAACTTTAAATCCCTGTCACTACGATTCATTTAATTTCGTATATTCCCTTTGTAAGGTAGCCTTTATCCTACGGATTTTCTTTATCCTTCTAGTCTGCCGTTCCAGGATGTGATGAAGTTTTTCCTTCCCTTTGGCATACAAATCATTGATCAACAAATTCTCTCTAATACCAAATTGACTGACTTTACGGTCAAATGAGAATTTTCTCCAACCAATGAAGGGCCAAGCTTTCGACGTTCAATGCTTTTATGTTGAACAGTCTGACATAACTCTCTGTTTATAGTTTATATATGAATGATATATTTTAATGTTGTTACTGTTCTTAATATATTTTATATTAATTGTTCATTACTTCTCTTGTAGTTTATTTATTTCTTTATTTCCTTTCCTCACTGGGCTATTTTCCGTATTGAAGCGCTTGGGCTTATAGCATTCAGATTCTCCAACGAGGAGTGTAGCTTAGCTAGTAATAATGATAATAATTATAATAAGAGACTTCTTTCGCCGAGTTACAACTTAGGTCCATTTTTACTGTACTCCCCAAACTCGTACCTAGGCATCAGGTTTTATTAGGTGTATCAACTATCACCTTTCGTAATAAACAATCCACCCTCTGTATTTATCCTTCGACAGTTGTACAAATTACCCTACCACCACCACCACCCCCACCGGGTCAGTCGATGAAACGCAATCAGTTTTAATCACGGTGATTTTAGGCCTCTCTGCGACCGTCGCAATTAACTAAGTGGTGGAAACGAACGTGACCCGGCAGTTACTTAAACCCCCCATATTCGCGAACTCACGTTTCGAAGCTGATTCGAGGATTCACGACCCCGCTCGAATGAAGCAAACACCCTTCCCCCCCTTCCCCTCTCAAAGGTTTGGGAAGCAAGGCTTAGAGAGAAGCTCGAAATAGGCTTTGAGGGGATTTTGTGGAATAAAGGGAAATGAGGAAAACCAGTGAGGATGGGGTAAGGGAGAACGGTCCTCCGGAGGAGGGCGGTCCGTTAGAGGAAGTGATGGGGAAGGGACCCGGCTGAAGAGGAATTTCAGAAGGAGTGAGAAAATTAAATTTCTTGTCATTAGAAAAGATGAATTTAGTCGTCGTTGGAAAAGATATTTTAAAAATTGTCACTAAAGTGGGAGGCTAGTTTCAGAAGAATGTATATCGATAAAAAACGGTAATTTTGGGACAAATAATTCAGTATTCATATATATTAAAAAGATATGAATATTATAAAAAAAGATTTTTACTAAAGTGAAATCATCTGGAATATTAATGAACAAACGAAACCTCTATTGACTAAATGAGGCATACATTTTCGAACAAATATTTCCTTCCTAAAGCCAGGTGGAGACATGCAAAGTCTAATGCATATCAAATACTAAAAGAATGGTTAGTTTTTGGATTGGTGTGATATTTACATAAAAAACTACACATGGCTGTGTGTTTTAAATACTGTGAGAGAAAATATCAACCAATTGTGCAATATCACATTACAGAAAAAACAAGACCCAACATTTAGAAGGGAATTATTCATATAAAACACGTTTCATATACGATTTTTTAATGTAACACAGTACATGATTTTCCTATTTCTGTGATCATAATATACTAGGTGTCTAAGTGTGAAAGGAAAATGTTTATCCAGATGCTTATTAATAGCTCTCATTTTATTATACCACCATAGAAATATTCTTATTTATGATATATTTTATAAAAGAAGATAAACTAGAATTTATTTTTTTCAGTGTAGTGTAAGGTATTCTTATCAATGGATTCCTAATACTGTTAGAATTCATGCTCACTTTCAACTTACATCCTCATTACGATGAATGGTCGATTAAGTATTCTGAAGTGAAAATGTTTCATGAATAAGAGCTTACCCTGAACCATTCCTTCTACTCTCTCCTTTCTTGGTTGTTAAAAATCATTGCTTGATTAATTTTTTTATTTAATTCAAGAAATGTTACGTAGTGGTCACGTTTATCTTCATTTTAATTACGTAAAAAATCCTTCATATCAATTGGTTTGATAGTTTTATCTTTTTTCTTTTACTGATTGTATTTTAGTAACTTTAATTTGAATAGTATCAAGCCAGGGAAGTAGGATATGTACCAGTGTCACAACATAGTCAAGGAATTAATGGAGGCACCAAAAGTTATATACTTTCTTTGAACCTACGATTAGACCTCGACGCCTTAAGGAGAATTTTTTTTTTTCCATTGGATTAGTTCTCAGAACTTCCGTTTTCTGGGTATGTATGTGGCTAATTAATTCAACTCTTTTCTTCATCTTATTTCTCAGACTTCTTCTTGGAGAGAGAGAGAGAGAGAGAGAGAGAGAGAGAGAGAGAGAGAGAGAGAGAGAGAGAGAGAGAGAGAGAGAGAGAGAGAGAGAGAGAGAGAAATTATAGAATAAATACCCAAGAATTTTTTAATATATATTCATTCTTCCTCATTAATATGTCTAATTAGTAATTTGATTTTTTTTCATCCCTTAAAAGGTTATACGTTAAATGGATGAATGAAGTCATAGCTTTTAGTACTTTTTTTCCTTGAGAAGTATGTGTTCGTTTCCCGACAAATCTCGAAGTTCAGTGTACTGAATAAGCTTCTTGATTTTTCCTTTCCGTTTACTCAGCGATATTTATCTTACCCTCAAGTCTTTTGTATGTTTTTAAGACACAAAATACTATTTACAAGGTATTTATAGGCCTTTATAATAATATAATATTATTTGTCGCTTATCCTCTCAATCTTACATTAATTTTTAATTCCCCCCCCCCCATTTTACACCCTGCTAATCACCCAGTCTACAATTACCTTTTCTCCATCAGTTTGCCTTTCAATCTCCTTTTCTTCCCCTTGGGTCTGAAATTTGGATAATTATCCCCTCTCATAATTCGAGCCTGACTTACTGCCTGAGATATTTATCCCACAAAGTGATGAACAGATTTTAGTCGTAGAAAGTACATTAGACTTTGAAGGTTTCAAGATTTGGATAAGTTATTCAGGTTGAATTTGTACAATTCAAATTCAGATGCAAATCGTGGAAAATCGGGTTCACTAAGACCGAGAATTTTCTGCTTATCTTTTTTTACGGCAACTGAATTGAAGGAAAATTTCATGGCGATTGATGGATGTGGTAGACGTTTTAAGCTTTAAGAAGTTTTAAGCTTTATGAATTTTAAGCTTTCAGAAGTTTCAAGCTTTTTGAAGTGTTAAGCTTTCAGAGTTCTGTTTTAAGCTTAGTTTTTTTTTTCGCGGAAATATTTGTATGTGTCATGGGTTTTCAACTATTTTAATGCAATATGGCATTTCTAGCATGGAAATAGATAGGAAATCTAATTTTTTTAAACGCGTTTTTAAAGAAAATGTAAATTTGAGTTTTTATGCGGTATAAGAATGTCTGGATATGAACGGATAAGACTTTCATACCGTTTTGTGTTACTCTTGATACCTACACCGAGAAGTAATGTTGAGTGAATGTCTCTGGAGACACACCCATCTGGTGTATATGGCTTCTATTCTTTGATTTATGATCCACAAGAAAGCAATAAAAGTAGATTTGCAGCCGCCCATGTGCGGTATAAGTTACCGTATTAGCTTTTCCTCGTAGGCATTCATAACACTTGTGAGGATAGGAGGAAAGGTGTCGATTTTCTTGATCCATTTATGAAGGCAAATGAGCTAAAGCTAGTGAAAATATAAGTAGAAGAGTGTGTATGATTAATAATAGGATAAATTTTAAGTCTACCGTTGGATAGAAACGGCTAGTTACTCTAGAATTCCATAATCAGTTATCAGAACTTATGCAGTTATGTGTATTAAAAAGTTATTCCAAGTAAAAACTGTAGAATTGTAATAACAAGTTGTGTGATGAAACAAAACTGTGAACTACAAGCAGAGGAAATTTATTCGTCAGATCCATTGTCAATTCAATGACTCCACAGAATAGTCTGTGATAGGCCGCTTATAGGATCAACGTTCATGACCAGGATTGTATCTTAAAAAGTGAACGGCTCTTGCAACAAATGTGTATATTTCACAAACAATCTATTCCTTACATTTATTATGTACGTAGAAATAACATTTACATAATTGTGTTATTGGTATAATTTGCTTATGTTACAAAATAGTATTTTTTATCATCTAGTAATACTTTGTAAGAATTGCTTGCTCGGGCGAAATCTTGTAAAATTTAGTATCCATGGTCATTAGGGCAAATACAGGGTCAACAGAATGTTATGAATAATTCAGAGCTGGTTACGATAGTATTTTAGAATCCATCTATTCTATATCATATTTAGGACGTTAAAGGACTTGGAGCAACCATATCCCAGAAAACAGATGCCATTCACAGAGAGAGAGAGAGAGAGAGAGAGAGAGAGAGAGAGAGAGAGAGAGAGAGAGAGAGAGAGAGAGAGAGAGAGAGAGAGTAAACTGTTATAGGCAATTGTTTTAGAGGTACGAATTCGATCATATCCTTTTTACTCTGGAAAATCGATGAGAAATTTATCCTCACAGTCTCAAGTCATGCGAGTGCAGTTGTTGGAGAAGCTTGAATAGATTAGCCCCCCATTCTCCTCCTCCTCCTCCTCCTCCTACCTCTTCTTCTTCTCCTCCCTTTCCAAGGGAGATGGAAAATCATTCCAAAACCTCTCTGAGTCTTTAAAGGATACGGAGAGAAAACCCCTCGAGGGACACTGAGGAGAGAATCCTCTGTGAATATACGAACGGACGGGAAAAGGGGAATGGGAAAATAAGTGGAAATGGAATCACTTGTCAGCTCACAGGAATTATATTTGCGTGAACGTGCGCTCTTTTTCGTGCACGGAATGTGTATGAGTACGGGTGGTAGATTTATTACCTTTCTGTCTTCGTCGAATGTTTTATGGGACAGTGTTTGTTTTATTCGTTTTAATGTTGTACAAAACGTTTATGAAAATGTTTTTTTTATTATTCTCATTACTGTGTTTGTAGAATGTTTATAGGAGTATGAATGTGTTTCTATTCCTGTTAGTGAGATAGTAGATGTTTTTATTAGATCTTTTCCTTTAGTATGACTGCGTATGTACAGTATGCTAAATTCAATGTATTATGTTCACGGAACATGTTTAATAACTTTTCCATGTATTATGTTCATAGAACTTTTTTAATCCCTTCTCCATGTGTGTTATGTCACCGTATATGCATACATTAAATTTATCTACCTTTATGAAATATTTATGGAATTAAAATTAAGTTTCCTTCTTGATAAACAGGAATATTATTATGAGGCGTTATTTTTTATATTCCTTTATACTCGTAAAGGACGCAAACAAAAGTGCATCAGTAAAAGATTAATACGTGAATAAATGATTTAATTCGTTTCGCAAATATGTTTTTTTTCCAGAATAGTTATCGGCTGAAAGTTTTATTTTTTTTAATTGAAAGGTACATTCTTTCCCTCTACATAAACATGCTTTGAAAAAAAAAGAAAAAAAAATATCCCATCAATTCCTGATTAATGAACACCGGGTTGAAAAATAGTCTCCACGAAAAAAAAAAATTAAAACAAAGGAGATTTTAATACCCAAGATATTAGGGTTATGAATAAATGACCAGGAGAGAAAATTAAAAACGTAAAATATTAGCGAAAAAAATTTACTTGGATAAAATGGACGTAAATCTTTTACCTCATTATTCATCCTATCCGTCAGGCCATCTTTTATATCAACGCGTGTTTGTGAAATGGAGGGAACAAATAAAATCCCACTCTTCAATAGAAGATACTGACAGCTAATTAAGCTTTCAATGCGCCTAAAGAAAAATTTTAATTACTTTACAAATCCTATCTACTGGATTTTATGTAACTAGGTAAAAATTGCTCACGTCAATACAAATAGGACGAGAAAAGACTGTTTAAATTAATCATTGTTTTTTTTTTTTTTTATTATTATTACTTCCGGTATTTTTCCGAGTATGACTAATAGATTTATTGATAGCTTCCTGTCGGAAACGGGTCGCATTAGTGGATTTTTGAAATTATACGTAACATCCTGTTATCATTTTGAGGTTAACGCTATTATATATAAAGAGTATTCAATTAAAGTTTGATTGAAATTTAATTATATAATCCTTTAAATGAGTGTAGTAGCTTTATGATTATTGATATTAGGAATTTGTGTAAGTCATATGCAAATAATGCTTTTTTTGCATTTAACTTTTGCTTAGCGTTTTGGATTAAATAGGAATTATCTTATTTCCTACTGTAGTATATTTGTTCCTCTCCTTTTTGTGTTATTAGAATTACTACAGAAGTATTTCCATGATCAGGTATCTTTTAAATTGATATAAGTTAACAAAAGAGAGAGAGAGAGAGAGAGAGAGAGAGAGAGAGAGAGAGAGAGAGAGAGAGAGAGAGAGAGAGAAAAGCAAATTATCTTAGTTTTAATGAACAATGCCAGGGTATCTCCTAGCTCAGTCTAAGGTGCGATCCAGATGTTCATTAACGGTTTCTGATAAGATTTAGCAAGACTGGCAACGACTTCCTAATAGTGCTTAAAAGGAGAATAGGAAGATTCGGGAACAGGAAATGGAGACTCGTCTACTTTATAAGCAACCTTTGGCTACGAGGAATTGAACGGACGAAGCTGATGCTGAAGGAAGGGGAATATCATCGCATTAGGGAAAGAAAATTAGAGCTAGAATAGAGCGAGAAGTAGAGCTTCCATTCAAGAATCCATAAAAATCTTTCGCTTTTGTAAGAGTAAGGACTTTATTTTATTTAGTTTTTGTATAATGACACCAGTCTTTACAAATGAAAATAAATGAATACCTAGCTTTCGTTATATAATGTACTCCTAAAAAATCCAGAGATAGGTGTCATGGTGGCCTATATCTGTGACTGTCTTTAGAGATTTGCAAACTTTTTGGACTTGATCATGAGGCGAAGTTATCGTTGATGAGAGGCTGTGTGACAAGGACAATCCTTATGCAATTACCTAATATGGAATTATAAGAAAGTTGAGTATTTCTTGAAGAAACGTGTATCTTAGTAATGGATGTATAACTTGTTTGAAAGAGGGAATACATTTGAGATTTTATCAATTTCCTTTCATCTGCATGTTGGTGTTTTTTTTCCTTTTTTTTTCACCCAATGACCATATTTTCATGTATCTTTCAATTCTTTCTCTCAATTGTTCCACATTCAGATAGTATTGGGTTTTTTTAATTATTCCTTTATGTTTGAGTACCATTTTCCTTAGATTCTTCACTTACCACTTATATTTCTGTTATTGAGTATTTATAACAAGTTAAATTTTCTTGTAATTATGGATTAGTATTCATGCCATATTTATTTTAACCTACCTATCATAATAACATTTAATATTATAGTTTATACTTAGTAAGCTATAGAATCATTCTCTTCTGTAGTGTCGGCTGATATGTCACATTCCTTCGAGTTTAATTCTTATATAAATTATGATATGCTCCTTATAATAACCTCTCATGAATGAAAGATAATTATTCTCGGGCAAATAATGATAAATAATTTTATCGTGACAATGAATTTTAAATGTTCAGTCAAATGTATTTCAATATACATTTGATTAGACATTTACCAATGGATTAAATCTGTGACAATTTAGTTCCAATAAACTTGATATATATTCACTATTATGGAATAATATGCTGCCGAACCAATCAAAGCGCATTAAGAGATAATTTGATGAAAGCATCATTCCCGGCAACTCATTACTTGACCCCTTGTTTTTATGGAAAGAAAACTATATGATTAAAAGCAAGCGTCTGGATATATATATATATATATATATATATATATATATATATATATATATATATATATATATATATATATATATGTGTGTGTGTGTGTGTGTGTTGCTAAATGGTATGTAACTGTCATGCCAGCTTCCTGGACCAGGGTTCGATTCCCTGGCTGGCCAGAAGCTATTGTCTTTGAGTGGTTCTGCCTTGGGAGTGATCATGAGGTTGATAAGAGAGTCTAGACATTAACGTATTAAAATATATGGCTTATTTGGATATGAAAGACACGTCTAAATGTGCAAAATTTATCATATATATATATATATATATATATATATATATATATATATATATTTTTTCTTTCTTTCTGTCACATTGAGCGGCAGGGGGGGAGAGTGAGTAGTCACACCCTGGTGAGAGGGGTTACCCCGAGAGGTACACTCGGAAATCACAAATTGCCCACAAATTGCCGAGCCTGAGGGTTGTCGTTAGGAAAGGGGAGGGGGTGGGAAGGGTTGAATCGTCGTGCGCATATCTATCTAAATGTTAGGCGTCATTTGACGGGTCGCGTACATTATTTATACTCCCGGAAGGCATGTAGTGCTGTCAGTTTACCTCGTACTGCACTTTAGAAATTATTATTGTTGTTTTGCAGTGACCTATTGGCCGCGAACTGTCGCTCTATTATCAGCTTTCTACTTTACCTCTGTTTCGGTTTTCCTTCCATCTTGCTGTCCAACTCCATGATAAAATTGTGGGGTTCCCATCAGATGCACCATGACTATGAATGGCCTCCCTGCTCCCAATTCCTTAAATTCTATTAACCAATTGAACTTGCGAACTTTGTATCCTTATAGCCACTTTATAATTCCCATTTTTACAGCTCTTCGGCGACTTTCCCCTCTCGCAAATCCACTTCTCTGCAGGTGATTGCAGAGGGTCGTTTGCGAATACGAGGCAATGAAAGTACTAAAACAAGGCTTTTACGACCGCGATACTCCGGGATACATGGCCTGATTTGCATCATAACCGGGAAAAGGCTGAGTTAACCTTATTTGATTAATCTCTCACTTCATTTGGCGCTACTTAGGTCTTAACATCTACTCTTCATGAGTTTCTTTTCCTTCAGGAGACCCCATAACATGAGTGCTCCACAATTCATCTAATGTTAATCTGTCTTCTTCTTCTTCTTCTCTCTCTTTTTTTTTTTTTTTTTTTTTTTTTTTTTTTTTTTTTTTTTTTTTTTTTTTTTTTTTTTTTTTAAACTTTCGCATTTCATCCATTTTTATTCATGCCCTAGATGCGGACTAGTGAGAACATTTCTTTCTTTTTTCTCATACATTTCCCTTCCATCCTCCAGTTTATCACTTAGAGACGTCCTGAAAAGGGAGCGCGCCACGACAGCGGATTTAAATCCTATTGGACTACCATACAATTTAGGACGGCAATTCTTTGCAGATATACAGCGAAGCTTTTGGAGTCTTTATTCCGGATGAGCGTCGTGTATTCATTAGGCCAGACAGGACTTCGGTCCCTGTTTAAGAGGTTCGTTGTTCCGGCAGGCTCCTGATTTGTATATTTGCTTTTACGGTATAAAGGGAAATAAGACGGCATTTGAGTTTGTTTCTTTCGCTTTCTCCTTGAAAATATTACTTGAAAAAGAAAGATATGTCCGTGTAGGTGAGCTTGTACATACACTTGGTTTGATTGTGCATGTGTGTTGCCACATGCATGCGTATGTTTTTTTGTAGTTTGTATAAAAAATAGTAATGAAAACTATGCATGTTTGTGTTTTTTATAAAAAAAAAAAGTTTGCATACGTATGCTTATGAGATTGTCTAGGAGTAATAATGGGAATAACTTCGTAGACATGCATTTTGATAGTTGTCTTTTTCTTCAATTTTTAATAAATAAAAAAAAAGACTAGGCTAACTTAGACTGCCACCGGATTGAACAAACCAAAAAGTAATGCTATTCTCTTAAGTAAATTTGTTAAGTGGTTGCCTGACGGGTGTCACGCGACCTCCTAGTGTGAGGAAAGTTCTCTCTCTCTCTCTCTCTCTCTCTCTCTCTCTCTCTCTCTCTCTCTCTCTCTCTCTCTCTCTCTCTCTCTCTCTCTCTCTGACTCACCATGATCAGCAATTAAGAAATATCGTCTGTTTTCAAGAGATAATTATATAGTAGAGCCATATTTGGCCGCCAATTCCCCATAGCGAGAAAGGGAGCAGAGGATAGAACAACCAAAGTTCATATGAGAGCCATATTCTAGGGACAGATATGGCCCATATAATGCGTTCATAACTTGGATGACGTAAGAAACTCTCGACATTATTTGAATTTCATAGTGATTTATGTACTAAGTTTACCAGCTTGAAACGAGTGGCGAGTTTGAAATAGCCTAAACACCCAAATTGTGGATGGAGGAAAGATGTTGAATTGTAATTTCGTCTAACTGAATGATAAGATTGAATATGAAACAATAAGATAGAACTGCTGTACTGTTAGTGTTGGGTTTGAATAGATTATCATTGACGTATTACGAAAGAAAATGATTTGCAATATTTAAATTTCTTTTTTTTTTGGCATATCAAGGCCCATACACTCTAATTCTGGACCATTATTGGTAAGGTATACTTTTTTTTTTTTTTTTTTTTTTTTTTTTGCGCTGCTGCTGCTCCTGGTCCGGCCCCCTAAGTATGAGGAATTAGGGGGACCCCAGGGAAAATCCGGGCTCTCTAAGTAGGAGAGGCCCAAATACAGGGTGCATTACCACTGTCAAAAATGGTGGGTATACATGAATCACAACCTATCCGGTGGGAAAAATACATAGTTCTGGTGTCATTAGTAACAATACAGTACTGAAAATATATATAAAACACGAAATATAACAACGACAAATGCAAATATGTTTTTTAACCTAAACTAATCAACTATTCTAGGTCACTGATGGCATGGGAAAGGGACATTTAAACATATTTAATTTTTTATCATATCATTGTCTTCATTTCAACAGAATTTCAGCGATCAACAGTATTATGGTTCTGTGGATAATGACCTTTTGTAGTTTCAAAACATTCTAATTAAAAAGTTTTATCGCGACAGGTATATACGAGAACAAATAACCATCAGCCCTGTTTTCAAAAATGGTATTTAAAACATAGAAATAAAAATTTTCCAGTGAAAACCATTAAGTTCAATAACATAGTTAATGACCATGAAACAAATATTTGAATGTCACAATAAATTTTACACAATAAAGTATCTCAAAATCATAATTAGCATCAATATATGAAATACTGGTTTAAAACAAAATAGCTGTAGATCAATAACATGAAATAATACGTAAATACTTTGGTAATCCAGATCATTGCTTATTAATTTTCAATAATTACCGGTTTCACTCCATATAAAAAACACATTGGGATTTCAACATCACTGACTTTATTCAAGAGCCTCAAAATACTATGCTTTGTTTGTTTATCTATTTGCAAATATTGATGAACTGGATGGGTATATATAGCAATTTCGAAAAATCATAATATAATGATCCATAACATCATCTTGGCTATTCAAATCTTGCCTTCCCGTTCTGTCTTTATAAATCCACGTACTGAATGTCCAAACATTCTATGTACAGTAATTCAGGCAATTTCCAAAGTCCATGTCATAAATTTATTTTGCAACGCTGGTCAATAAACTAAAAAGGCTAAAGAAATTAGCCTTTTAATTATAAATTTAGATAGATACCTGAAGAATTCTTGCTTGGATCTTTCAATCAACCAAAGGAGCATAGAAAAATGTCTGGAAAAGACAAACGCATGTCTCTGTTGGAAAATTAGGCCACTAGAACAGGACAGAGAGGTGTAGGTGGATGAAAGGACGGACATCTTTTCCCCCCACTGAATAAAGCTCTGGTTAGGGCTCGACGTTTCTTGTTATGTCAACCACTTGTGGTGTTTCTCACAATAACGCAGCCCATGTTGAGTCTATTGATACCGGAGAGGGACGTCCCCTTGCTTCATTTATCGGATTTTTCCCCCCATTGCTTTTTTATTCTCATCGCGTTCATATTCTCGCTGTTTGTACTCGTTTGGCTGCCACTTGCAAACCCTCATCCCTCATCTCACTCTCTTCTCCCTCGCCTCTTCCTACTCCTCCTCCCGAAAAAAATGGGAACCTGGTTTACATTCAGGCGATATATTGACGGGCTTGGAATATTCCAGAGGTGCGTCAAGATTCATGAGTTTTCTCCTGGAAAGCATAGAGGGCTCAGCGTGAATACTTCTGGATGACCACATATTTGGGTAAATTAGTTTTACTTCTTCGTTTCAGAACATCATTTTTATTATCTTTTGATTCGTTTCAGTGTTGACACAGTTTTACGCAACATCTAAATTTCTCATTTTTATTATCTCTTGATTCAATGTTAATATAATTAATTTTACACATTTCCTTAATTTTCATGTTTTCCGTTTGAGAGCATTTCCGTAGAACATTACCATTTAATTTATTTGTCTCCTTTCCATCAACTAAACCTTCGTTCTCACCAACATTTTTTTTCATTCCATCTTCGCCAAACCTCTTTATTCCGGACCCAGAGCGACTCCCCCCTCCCACTACCATCACCACCACCACCAACCCCCCTTCCTCCGTCATTGTCGCCGACGTCGCCCCCACCTATAAAAGGCCCATTACTTGCACCATTCAAATTCTAAAGCAATCTGACATGCTGGTAACCGTCTCGTGGCTGGGACCTTGTAAGGGGTGACGTGCTGTCTCCTCACATGGAGGCAAACCCTAATCTTCTTCGGCAAAATATTTTACGAAAAGCAGCACCACTGCATCTTCAGACCTCGGAGGCTTCCTCTTATTATTATGCTTCTTCTGGTCTGCTTTAAATTTACTCTATGCTTCTGCTCTCCTATATTTTCTGCTACTGCTCTTCTTTTCTTGTTTTTTCTTTTGTTTTTCCTGTTTCAGCGTTTGTTCTTTCTTAATGGTCGCCTTTTGCTTGTCTTATGTTTCTGCTTCTTGTCTTTCGTATTGGTTCCCTTTTGCTTTATCTCCATCATCTCTACTTCATCTCTTAATGGTGTCCCCTCTTTATTTTCCTTCACCTTTTAACCCTTCCTTCTTATACTTCTGCCCTTCCTTTACGTTCTTTTTTCTGCTTTTTCACTTTCTCCAGTCTCTCTCCTTCCTCCTGCCTCCTTATTTTGCAGCTTTTTTTTCCCTACAGCTTTTACTTCAATAGGAATGTAGCACATGTTGCAAAGACTCTATTCGCTTTCCGCATATGTTATTGTGTCGTTCTTTTGCCGAGCACATCATTTGCCACAACATTCAACAGTAAAGTGTGATAGGATTTTTTTTTCAGGGTTTCTAGGATGGGACGTATTTTTCTTTTATTTTTCCGACTAGTTGTTAGGATCTTGAAGAGTTCTTTGACACCAAGAAATGTTTTTTTTTTCGTTTTATCTTTATTATTAGTGTTTCTCTCTCTCTCTCTCTCTCTCTCTCTCTCTCTCTCTCTCTCTCTCTCTCTCTCTCTCTCTCTCTCTCTCTCTCTCTCTCTCTCTACATGGAATCATACTAGAATGTTTTATGTTGCCTGCATCCAGTAGCATCCGCAGCTTCACTGTCCTTGTGAGATGAGAATGTGGTGTTTGTGGTAGCCCATAGATCTACCTATTGAGTCATGAAAGGTCATTGTCTGGAGAGGGGCTTGGGCGATGGTCATATTTATGTGTAGTTGGTCTCTAGAACTTTGTCCAGTCTCTTGCCTCTGGTGTTCACGAACGACTTTTAAACAAGAGAAAAACACGTTATAGGATAAAACTTTGAAAGGGAAAATGAGGTCATGCTCTGACGTCAACAGCAACAAATATAAAACCATCATATAAGTCTCGGATTTCATATCCTCTTCAAGATTTACAAGTAATTAGTTTCAACATCACAAGTAAAAAAAAAAAAAATATCACTTCCATAGCCTGTAGTTTTAATGGAATTGTATTTTTTTTTTTATATAATAACATTGCCGTATAAATTTTAATAACAATTAGGATTATAATCATTATTATCATTATACAGTAACGAACAGTATAGACTTTTTGAGTAAAATATCTCTAGCTTCTATGTTTAGATTATGTTGACAATAGCATCTAATGCAAGCCATTTATTATTTATTTTGGGGCGAAATATAATTTTCCTTTAAGTGGTCTTGTCAAGTTGAACGTATTAAAAGTCCATAGAAAAGAAGAATAATAGTATTAACAATAGCATAGTAACTTATTTTTATTGCATACTAGTAATAAAAGAGTAGTAGAAGTAGTAGGAGTAATAAAAAGGTGAGGAAAACAAATGGATAAGTATATTAGTTAAAATATCCAATAAATAAGATTGTGCTATTAGGTTTATTTTTCTGTGTTTTCGGAAGAATATTTCTTTAGTGACATTATTTTAATTTTATCATTCTTTCATTTTTCGAAAGGCAGATCGCATGCAGGATCATTTTGAAAATTTCTCGACCTGCATCTGTTTTATTTGGGCTTTTCCTTTCACACAAAAGTTTGCTGAATGCATCTTTTGATGTTGAACGGTCTGGAAAAATTAACACGAAAAATTGCAAGATAAGAGGAAATTTTCAAAAGTTTTCCATTTTTTCACCAGGGAAAAAAAATTGCTGACATCTGCTGGAAATAAAAGCCAAAATTTTTCGTCTAGTTTATGTGAATGTGTTTGAATTTTAAGCTTCCGTATGTATAGAGATTCAGGTAAACCAAGAAATTTAGCATAAAGAATTTTATTCGAGAAAAAAGATATTTAAGAATTTTTATTTTTAAAATATGTAGGAACATTTCCTCCAATTATAGATAAACCCCCACAATTTTTATCTCTCTCTCTCTCTCTCTCTCTCTCTCTCTCTCTCTCTCTCTCTCTCTCTCTCTCTCTCTCTCTCTCGCCTGTGTTTATTTTTTTTAGATTAATTACTTGTTAGAATATACAGTAAACTGATTATGGGAAAAGTATAATAAAAAGACCGTAAATAACAACGTTAGTATCGATTATGATAATGACAAAAATATAAAAAACAACACAAACCAATTATGATTTACTGAAAAGTAAAAGGTTTGAATAACTTGGAATTATTAAAGGTTACTAGTGTTCCCATCTATGGATCCTGTTAGTCCATTCCGTAATTGAATTGATGTAGCTTCCTCGTTTGAAGGGCCACTTTCATGTATGATATTGATTGCATATCAGAGAATTAGCTATGTTAGATGTGTTCGTATTTGCAGAAATATCATTTATAATTATAGATTCTAATCAGGAGGCTTAAATTCGAAGATATTTCACAAAACACTTATATGTACTGTAGTTCCTTTTCAAAAATATTAAGAACATGTATGTGTATATATATATATATATATATATATATATATATATATATATATATATATATAATATATGTATATATATAAATAATATATGTATATATATATATATAAATATATATATGTATATATATATGTGTGTGTGTATGTGTGCGCGCGCGTGTGCGTGGATGATTAAACGTGTCTTCAAATATCTAAGTATATATGTATGACGTTGGTGTGTGTGTGTGTTTGTCAGACAGGCATCTCGCTTCCGTATAAATCTGTCTTGACGTAATATTGTGAGAGTGACATTTATCACTTCGGACCGAAACAAATTAGGAGGAAGGTCCCTATTAGCACTCATGGGTCCAAACTGTTGGGAGACAATCTGAGCAAATTGTACTTCCAGAAACTGGCCGTCGCTGGAATTCGATTGTACGTGACTTGCATTTCATATCTGGCGTCGTTGCGTTTCGGCTTTCTGACGGCTTAGTAATATTCAGTCTCCTATCCATTTTCTGTCTGAAGAGTTATGGGAGTGACTTGATTTTTTAACCATGATATTTTATCAGCTTCGATGAGTATACATGATATTTTGGAGCCATTAGTATAGATTTAACAGGATATTTTGTATTTAAATAAGTTTGAAAGCTGTATAAGGCAAACTCAATGTTTAACTGTTACTTTTTCTAGTTAAAACTCTCATATTGTTCCATTTACAACAGGTCGAGATGATTGGAATAAGTCTATATCATGTAGAAGAATCTCAAATGATATACATTTAAAAAAATTCAGGATGGAATCGTAGAAATTCAAACATTGTTAATGAACATAGAGGGATAGGTAGACAAAAAAAATAATCAAATGCTCAACGAATGAGCTCATAAATGTATAGGAACATGAACAAAACCCTTTGTATTTTTAATGAATCGGGTGTATAGAGATAGGGCAAATAAAATGTGCCTTAAATATTTGCTTATAGAGATGAGTAGAGAAAATGAACGAGGGAAGACGATGTAGAATATAAGATGAAAGTGAACTGGAAGAAGAAAGTACAAAACACTGAATGCTGGAAGTGTATTTTGGAAGATGCTCATGAGAGAAGGAAAGTGTTAATGTTGCCCTTAAGATGAGACGAATGCACGTCCGCGCGTGCAAACACACACACACACACACACACACACATATTTATATATATATATGTATATATATATATATATATATATATATATATATATATATATATATATACACATGTATACATACACACACCTTAAGATACTCAATTCTCTCTGTATGTATGATAAATGTTTTCTGGAGAGGAGGGGAGATGGTCCCTTCGAAAACTCTAGATAAATTTCCTTTTTCGTAGATTGTGGGTTTATTTCTCATATATACACACACTCACACACACACACATATATATATATATATATATATGTGTGTGTGTGTGTGTGTGTTGGAGTTCGTATGTGTTTCTGAACGTTAACCAGGAAAAAAAATTATTGAAAATTATATCTGACATATATATGTATCTTATATCTTATAAGTCCATGAAGCCAACGCACACTCAATCCATTCTTATCGAAAGTTATTGACTACCATTCATGATGAACAACAAACATCAATTTGAATTTTGAAAGAAAAAATCCATTATTTAGTAGCACGTCACAAATGAAAATGCCCATCTATCAAAAACAACCAGCTGCTTTGACAGCTAAGAGTAACATTTGTCACCGAACGTTAACAGACCGTTAGAAGAATGGCCGTCACAAGTTGGGCTTAGTGGATCAGCGACTGGGGATAACAAATGCACCGGATAAGTGTTGAAGATTACTGGCGGATTTTAAGGCATATGTCACGAGTTTTCCCTTGATGATATTAATCTGTTGAAGAGCATTGCTCTGAATATAATTTGATTAACTCTGCAAAGGCTAAAGTCTTGTTTTAGTTATGGAACCATGGTTCGTTTTAAAATACTTGAATATGTTCATACAAGCTGGACATGAAGAATAACAGAATGGTTCCCTATATATTGCAAACGAAATAGGGGAAGAAGGGAAGGCAATAGATTAACAAGCTAAGAGAATATACCGGTATAGACCCGGATAAAGAGATCATAAACAGACGAGTGGAAGACATGTCTGACGCCATTGTCCTGCAGCTGACTAGCAACGGTTGGTGAGGATGAGGATGATATTTGAATATATATATATATATATATATATATATATATATATACACTGTATATATATGTATGTATATATATATATATATATATATATATATATATATATATATATATATATATATTCCCTTCAAAGTGGTGATGTTAGAAGTGTACGTACAGATTTCTGGTCAGCAAGGCTTTAAAAATGAGATTATGGACCCCACTCTCTTTTTCTGACAAAGTCTCATTGCATGAGTAAAGATATTTTATGCAAATACCGCAAAACCTCAGCGATCAAGAAAAGCTAGATCTGGGTTTATATCATATGCATTAGAACGGAATTTGTTTGTTTGTAGATTTTCCCACCATATGTAGGACACGGGCTCGTTTGCCTTGGCAATAGATTTCACCTACGTAGGATATAATGCGAAGGAAGCAATGGTACAGTGTTCCTTTGATTCAATTATACATCTTTTATTAAAACTTCAGAACCTTATTTTGGCCTCACATTGAACCCTTTGATCATGGTTTGAGCACATTTTAATCTAAGCTTGGTGAGGATTACGTATTACTTTGAAAATCCATACTCACTTGCTTTTGAGAAGAGGATTTTTAAAGATCAATATATATTCCTACCCTAACCTTTAGATCTCTTTTGTGGTGCTACAATAAAGGCCCCAGTTTTAATACTTAAACTAAATCACATACGCTTGATTGCCTATTTATGTGAAACTGCAGGCATCTTTTCTTTGGGAAAATTTTTAAAGATTTTACTTACATAGGCTACCCCTATGTCAAGCTGTGTTCTCATATTGTGGACAGTTCTATTTGAACCAAAGATCAAGATTCATTAAAAAAAGAAAATTTCCACGCTATATATTTTTATGTCTTAGTTTTTCCAGAGTTGGATTTTTTTCCTCCTCCTTTTGATATTTCTTAATGATCTCCCCTTGAGTTTTGGAGTCAGACTGTAATCCCACTTGCCCAAGGATGCTTATCTTGAGATGTCGAAAATAGAAAACGTTTACCCCGGAAATACTTACATGCATACATACATACATACATACATACATACATACATACATACATACATACATACACGCAGAAGGAGAAAACCCCAACCACGATCAGAAAAGCTTATTCGCTTGCAGCTCAAGCGTATTAAAACACTGGATAACGTTGAATGTCTCTTTATAACGCTTAACAAAAGGAAAAAAAAATGTAGCCTTTTGAATACCTTGGCATCGCTTGATAATGAGAAAAACTAATAAAGTAATCTTTTTAGATTCACCAAAATCAAGTATTTGCTTAGTCTCAACAGACTTGCAGTATAAAAAAAAAAAATTGAGGAAAAAAAAATTCATCTAAGCTGACTTTACAAAATGAGACAGATATAAAGGTTGTTTTTCTTGCTACCTCCCCCATCCCAACCCCTCCTCCATCCACCCCAACCCCCCCCCCCCCAAAAAAAAAAAAAAAGAAAAAAAAATACACTTCAACCCATTAATTCGTCATTGCGTGAAATTCAAGGTTGAGACTCTTCTGGAAGGACTAAAACTCCGCTAATTTTTACGAGGAATCCAGTTATCCTCTCCTTTACTTTTAGCTTCTCCCTTTTCTTTTCGGTCATCGCAAAGTGGTTCGTAAGACGCTTGCTGGGAAAGCTTTTAAGTGGAGTGACTTTTTTTTTTTTTTTTTTTGCTCTCCCACAAATGAGTCTCGTTCTTCCTTTCCAAGCGCATCCTATTTTTTCATCATGCTTATCCTCTTCCACTTCTGTCCCTCTTTACATTTCTCTTCTTTCCTCTTTTTTTTAGTCAGTTTTCTTCAGGGACGAGTCATACTTTAATCCTTCATCTTTCTCTTGCAGTTGTTTCATTGCTAACTTTCGTCTCTTACTTTCTCTCCCCTTTCATTACGTCACAATATCCCTTCTGTCTGAAAAATTTCCTTCTTCAGGTTTGTAGCTTTTCTTTGCATTCATTGACTTCACCTTTATCTCCTCTTTTTGCATCCTTCACTTTCTTCCTTCAGTACTTCTTAATACCTTCCACACTTCAATATTTATAACTCTCTCTTACTCTCAATTGCTTATTTCCATTCTGACCCCAGGGGTTTGTTGGTTGGGGGGAGGGGTTCCATTCCCCATACCCACTCTCAACCCCCCTTTTCATTCTACGCTTCATCAAACCCATAACTGCTTTCCATTTTCCATTCTATGTCCATTTCAATTACTGCCTCACT